>NW_007247688.1:40286-75496 GCF_000164805.1 Carlito syrichta | reverse complement strand
CTGAGCCACCGAGCCCGGCTTTTTGCCCACTTTTTAATGGGGCTTTTGCTGTTTTTGTTTTTTTGTTTGTTTGTTTGTTTTTGGCACGTTTGAGTTCCTTGTAGATCCTAGACCTTAGGCCTTTGTCAGATACAAAGTTGGCAAATACTTTTTTTCCCCATTTTGTGGGCTGTCTTCCTGCTCTCCTGATGATTTCTTTTGCTTTGCAGAAACTCATTAGTTCGATGAGTCTATCCCGCTTGCCTATTTTATTTCTTAAGATATGGGCATTTAAGGTTCCGAATAAGAATTGGTTGCCAGTTCCAATTTCCATAAGGTTGTCTCCTGCGTTTTCTAAGATTCTCATAGTTTGAGGTTTTATGTTTAGGTCTTTGATCCATTTAGAGTTAATTTTTGTGCATAGTGTATGGTGATAGGTAGGGGTCCTGTTTCATTCCTCTGCATGTGATCCGCCAGTTTTCCCAGCACCATTTGCTGAATAGGCTCTCCTGTCCCGAGTGGTTGTTGCTGAAGGCGTTGTCCAAGATGAATTGGTTGAGCAATTTGTTTCCAGAATCTTTATCTTGTTCCATTCTTCTATATGCCTGTTCTTGTAGCAATACTGGGCTGTTTTGATTATTGTAGCCTTATAGTAAAATTTGAAGTCTGGGAGTGTGATACTGTCTGCTTTGCTATTTTTTTTTTACAAAGGATTGTTTTGTCTATTCATTGTCATTTATGTTTCCATATGAATTTCTGTATTGTCACTTCCAGGTCTGAGGACAATAATGTTGGTAACTTAATAAGTATTGCATTGAGATTTCCTTTGGTAGGATGGACATTTTAACAATGTTGATTCTTCCTATCCATGAGCATGGAATATTTTTCCATTTGTTTTTGTCTTCTTGGATCTCTTTGGGCAGTGTTTTGCAGTTCTCATTATAAAGGTCTTTATAAAGACTCAGTTCTCATTATAAAGGTCTCTGGTTAGGAAGATGCTGACATATTTCTTTTTCTTTTGTGTGTGTGTGACTATTGTGAATGGGACTGTGCTTTTAATTTGGGTCTCTGCCTGCTTGTTGTTGGCATATAGGAATGCAACTGTGACCCAGAGGGAATATTCTGAGAGCACAAACTTTGGAGGGACCTGAGGAGTGCTGAGTTCCAGGTGTCCCACCCCCTACCCTGATCCAGCTGCAGGACAAAGGGTGTGGCCAGAAAAGGATGAGGAAGAACTCCAAAGAGATCAGTGGTGAGTCCGGGGCTGCCCAAACTGCCTCCTCCCCAGCAATCCTGTGAACATCAGAACCACATAGCTGGGCCACAACTGAGAAGGACAAACCTAGGTGGAGCCTGGATGTCAGTCGCAATAGGAGAACTCCGTTTCTGGATAGACCTGGCTGGGGCCTCCATGAGTACATACCTGGGGAAGAGACACTTCTGCACCTCTCCACCAGAGGAGATCTCCCAGGAGATCCCCCTGAACATATGAGAGTGGGAGGGGAGGACTGCAGCCCCACCCACCTCCACTGCCCCCCTCCTTCCCTGCTCTGGACACTGAGGAAAGAGTGAATGAGGTGGCTCTGAAGGAGAGACCTGATTAGAGGAACAATTACAGAGCCTGCCACAAGAGGGCAGAGTTTTTTTCTTATTATTTTAATGCTTTAAATTTTTTTGCCTGTTTGTTATTTCATCTATTTTTAAAATGTTTTTCCTTTGTGCATGAATGTGTATGTGAGGGTTTGATCTGCATCACCCCAATTTTTTTCTTTTTTCTTTTCTTTTTTTTTTGTTTCTTTCTTCTTTTATTTGTTGTTTTCTGTTTATGTGTGTATGTGAATGATTGAGTGTTCATCTTTCAATTTCATTGTTGTTGGTTTGTTTTTGCTCTTTTGTTCTTCTGGGCTTTTTATTTTCATTTTTTATAGTTCAAGGTGTGTGTCAATATATGTGTGAGGGTTCAGTCTGAATTCCTTTTTTCCTTTTTTTTTTCCCAGTCCTTCTGTTTTTCTTCTCTGTTCACTTTGTGCTAGGCATGTGTGTCTATATTCAGTATTCTTGGGGGTTTTTTTATTGTTGATGTTTGTTTTGTTTTTTCTTTGTTGTTATTCTAGGTTGTTTTGGAGTGTGTGTGTATGTTTGTGTGTGTGAGTGTGTGTGTGTTTAATTGTTTATTGCATTGGTTTCTGCTTTGCATCATCATTTAGAGTAGTGGTAGGGAGTGGGTCTCAGGGAACACATACCACAATAAGTAAACATTGTAATTTGCAAGCAGTTTCTGAATCCTAGTGACCCATCCCCTACTTTATTCGAATTTCAAAAACTATAAGAGACAGAAAAGCTTCCCATTCACCATCCTGTTTTAAAATAGAACAAACCCAGAGCTCTGATCAGGGAAGAATAGAGGATTGAGCATTCATCAAATGTCTTCTTTGAGAAGTGTCTATTCATAACTTTTCCTCACTTTGTAAGGGCTGTTTTTGTTGTTGTTGTTGTTGTTATTGTTGTTTAGCATATGTGAGTTCCTTATAGGTCCTAGATGTTAGGCCTTTGTCAGTTATACAGTTGGCAAATATTTTTTCCCAGTCTGTAGGCTATCTCCCAGCTCACTCAATGGGTTCTACGGCTTTGTAGAAACTAGTCAGTTGATGAGGTCCCACTTGTCAAACTTACCTCTTCTGACATGAACACTTGGGGTTGTGATCGGGAATTGGTTTCCAGTTCCAATTTCCATAAGGGTGTCTCCTGCATTTTCTAAGGCTTGTGTAGTTTGAGGTTTTACATTTAGGTCTTTGATCCATTTAGAGTTGATTCTATGATAAATCCATAGCCAACATACTTCTAAACAGATAGAATTTGAAACCATTTCCCCTGAAAAATCAGAACAAGACAAGGATGCCCTCTCTCATCCCTCCTGTTCAACATAATATTGGAGGTCCTAGCTAGAGCAATCAGATAATAGAAGGAAATCAGGCATATCCAAATAGGAAAAGAGCAAGTTAAGTTATTCCTCTTTGCACAAGACATGATTCTATACCATGAAAACCCAAGAGAATCTGTCAAAAACCTTTTTGCACTGATAAAGGATTTTGACAAAGTCTCAGGATATAAAATAAATTTGCCAAAACAAGTTGCATTCCTATACACCAGCAATAAACAAACAGAAACCCAAATAAAAGGCAGAATCCCATTTACAATAGCCAAAAAGAAAAATGAAATATCTTCCATTTACAATGAGAACTACAAAACACTGCTCAAAGAAATCAAAGATGACACAAACAAATGGAAAAATATTTCATATTCATGGATTAGAAGAATCTACATTATTAAGATGTCCATCCTACCAAAGGCAATCTACAGATTTAACTAAATACCCATTAAATTACCAGCAACATTCATCTCAGACTTGGAATTGACAATACAGAAATTCATATGGAAGCATAAACGACCATGAATAGCCAAAACAATCCTCAGCAAAACCAACAACAACAACAACCAAAGCGGGAGGCATCATGCTTCCAGACGTTAAGTTTTATTATAAAGCTACAATAATCAAAACATCCTGGAATTCATACAAGAACAGGCATATCAACCAATAGAATGGGATAGAGATTTCATAAGCAAAACCTCATTGCTCAATCTACTCATCCTCGACAAAGCCTCCACCATCAAGCACTGGGGAGAGGAAAGCCTATTCAGTAAATGGTGCTGGTAAAATGGCTAACCACAAGCAGAAGATTAAAACAAGACTCCTACCTATCAACATGTATACAGTTTTCAAAAGCTTACCAGCCCTTGTTAAGATATAGTACATTTTCATTACCTCAAAAAGTTCCTTAGGACTCTTTTCCAGTCAACGTTGGCTAGTTCTACTCCAGTGATTCTTTTTATTATAAATTGGTTTTTCTTTTAAAGAGTACTAAATTTTAAATAAAATAATGTAATTTAAAGTGCTAAGACTATTTATTGGTATCTAGCAAGTCTTCAAGGATAATTACTTCAAGGTATCTAGTAATTATTCAAGGATAAATTAGTTTTCCTTTTACAGAAGACTAAATTTTAAATAAGATTAATGTAATTTAAGGGCTCAGACTATTTATTGGTATCTAGTAAGTATTCAAGGCTAATTTTCAATTATCATTAACATTTCTACGCAGAATTACAGTTGGGATGACCGATGCACAGTAGCTACTGGAGAAGAATACAAAGTAAAGTTCAAATTGTCAAGGAATTAGTTGCTAACTAATTAACTATGCAAAAAAATCAAGAAGTGGGAAAGAGAAAGATTAGAACATACAAGTAAAAACAAAATATTGTTTAAAGTTCATTGAATACCTTATAAATTATGCCAACAGTTTATGTCATTTAGTCTTCATAATACTCTAAATTAGATATTGTTCTTCCTCCTCATTAACAAATGAAAATATATTGGACCAGTTAAGTAAAGCAGATTCTTAATACACACAGCACCACTAAGTGACTGGGCTGGGATTTGAACTTCTCTCTAACTATGGAGCTATACTCATTCTAATAGACAATCATGGCCTCTATTAGCAAGCATATAAGGGAAAAGGAAAATAACATTAATCGTGTCTTAAAATGAAATACAATAAGCTTGGGGCTTTTAATCCATTATTTTGTTTGATTATCAGAAATGTCATTTTTTCTCCTATTTTGTTTTTATGGGATCTGCAGTATAGAGATGATAAGTACCAAGTAAAGATTCTGGTCTAAGTTCAAATGGCAGTACTCTTTCCAGAAAAAAGGAAGTAAGGGAGGGAGGGAAGGAGGGAAGAAGGGAAGGAGGGAGGGAAGGACAGAGAGAATGAGAAAGTAAAGAAAGAAAAGAAAAGAAAAGAAGAAAATGAAACATCTAGGTTAACCCATAACCCAGTTTCTGAAGATTCAAATCCCACAAAAAAATTCACCAAAAAGCCAACTAAAATATCTATATTTAGACTTGAGCTTAAAGGATATGACTAAGGATTAAGGTTTGAAAATATGGTGTAAATCAGGTCTAGGCAGGTGAACCCTTACTTGCTGCATATATGTGGATGTGTGTAAAATATCTTGTTGGTAATGAATTATATTTATTTTGAATATATATCATCTGAGTTTTTGTTAACTATTTTTGAAGTTCTTTATATATATATTATATATTATATATTATATATTATATATTATATATTATATATTATATATATATATATATATATGAGCTTTGCCTGATCTTAGATTATAGAAATAAAGCAATAAATAACAACTAATCCAACAAAATTTGTTAAAATACAGTAAATGCAAACTGGGAATTGAAGATGAGAGAATGTAGTAGTTCTGGACCTTATAAGAAATCATTATATTTACTCCATAAATTTCTTCTTTTCATTCAGCTAATATTTGATCAAAACCAAATGCAGTGACACTTTTTACATTACAAAAGCTATTATAAAAATGAAATGCCCCAAATAAATATTTTATGTTATTATAACTACACACTCATCCTAGCGTGACAAGTCAACCTTCTCAATCAGGCTGTTATAAGCAAAGTATTAATGTCTACACAAGAGAATTGTGCCATCACGGAAATTTTTAAACCAGTTGAGGCCAAAAGAGCTTCACCTCTGGCACTAACCCATTGTCATTTGACATAAATAAATATATTAATGTAATTTTGTCGGTTCACATAAAGCTCTCCTGAATACGGCACCAGGAGGAAGAATGAATCTAAACTATTTTCAGAATTTTCTCAGAAATAAAAAACTTAAATGCCATCAATGAGACAGCAATGTTTTTCTAAGTTTTAATTTCATGCACATGTGAAGAAGAGAAAATACCCTGAGAATTTAGGTCAAGGATGGCATTCCAATAATCTCTGGCTACCAGACCTTAGAATATTAAGATGAGTACAGTGAACAAAAATTCTACTTTCACTGTGGATGAAGAAAGCTGGAAGAAATGTTGTTTCTACTCAAACAACAACACAAAAACAAGTAATCTACAAAATTATAACTTCTTTTGATCCCATCAGATAGCTGAGGTTGCGAGACAATAAGACATACAGTGATTTTCAAAGAGTGATAAGCTCTTTCGAGGAGAGAGAGGACACATTAACTATGTCACTGTTTATACAATATGGGAGAAATAAGTGGTTGTCTTAAAATTTCGTAAGAAAACATGAGCTAACATTTTAATTAATTTTAAAAGCCCAAGTGTGGGCTAGTAGGAAAGTTTAGAATAAGTGGGAGTGCAAGACTCAAGAGGAGTTCACAAGGATACACTCAAAAATCTTTTACATAGGCTTTGACTAGATGCTTAAAAGATTAAAACCAAGGATTGAGAGTGGAAATGGACTTGCTCAGTGGTATGAGATTACAGATTCTGATCACTGTTACTGAGGGATGAGCACAAAACATAGCTTAAATTTCAAGACACTTCTCTCAAAGAAAATAAAAGCTTTTAATTTGTTGAGTGAGGGCACACACACATGCACACACACACACACATACAGAGCTGTAAGCAGAGGTATTCTTCTCCTGGGGAGGAATAGAAACAACATCAACCCCCTTGGGCACTAGAATGAAAAACTCTTATATGCACAAGGCCCAGCGATATCTGCTTTTTCTGGGAGACTAACAGAAGTAGTAGTTATCAATCCCTGAGGGAAAAAAAAGGAAATACTTCTGCGCTTGAAACCTTGCATCAGTATAAAGCAGAGTACTGCTCCCACTGTGGGAAGTATTGGGAAATCCTCTGCCAGCTAAGATGCTCCACAAATTAAAGACAGTGTGACTGCCATATTGAAAGGGCAGGAATACTGAGAAAGAAGCCACCCCCACATAGAGGCACTTAAGATTACCTAAATCTGAAACTGGATAAGCAAATTCCATAACCACCCCTCAAATCAACCACAAGCCAAACACCAAGTAACAATCAATAGCAGTCTATAGCTGAAGGGGGCGAAAGCATAGAGAAAGAACCCCTCTGTGATGCACAAACGCAGGAATTGATGAAGACTAAGGATGACTCAAGAACACTAAAAGCAACAATAACAGACAAACAAATGAAAGTCCTGATACTTCAGGCCCCATACTAAACACACCAGAAGAATTTGAAAGCTTTGGTGCACTGAGACTAATGGAAGCAACAAAACCCCAAACACCTTAATTCTAGCTAGAATCACTCAACCTTGAACATTATAGCCTGACCAAAGAGACATAATTACAATTTACCTACAAGTCTATCTTTCATATACACACAATATCCAATATTCAGTTAAAAATGACAAAACACACAAACACAAGGGGGAAAAAATCCCATTGTCAAGCAGTAAACAATCTAACATTACCAGAATAAAAGATGATTCATATGTTGGAACTACCAGACAAAAACTTTAAAATAATATGACAATATGTTAAGGGATCTATGTGGGAATTTTAGAACAAAGAGGAAACCTGTAAAAAAGAGTCAAATGGAATTGCTAGTAATAAACACAATACCAAAAGTGAAGTACTATACAGTGTTCATCAGCAGACTTGATACAAGGGAGGAAACAAGCACATTTGAAGATAGGCCAATAGTTATTATCTCATCTGATCTGAAACAAAATAAATAAATAAATAAACAAAAAAGCTTTCTTTCTTTATCATTTCCATTTTCACTATGTCTCATCACCTTTATTAAGTGTTACAAATTTAATTACTGTAGCATCATATCAAATAAGACAAACAGAAATTTCTTTGTGTCATTAATTGATTTTAGGTGGCCACAAGGTCTCTGAGACACCTTGGAGACATATTTTCAGATACTTTCTATGTAACTTAAAAATTACACTTAAAATATTTGCATTGAAAACACACTTGATGGTCTTACAATCTAAATTGTTAATATTGCAAAGATTTCAAATTTTATTTCTACATTTTCTGCAGAAAACTTCTATCAAGCAAAGTTTTGGACAGAAAGTCAGTAACATACAGATCTAATTGTACAGATCAACATTTATGAGCCTCCCCTTCAATACAACTAGATTCTTGAAACACATGGTGGAACTAAGCATTTACATACAGTTAAAAAACCATAGCCTCGATAACCTGCCCCACAAATTTCCATTTCTCTCTTTCAATTTTTTTTTTGGTACAGACTCCTGTTGATCTATCCTCTATAGAGCTATTTTTTCTTACAAAAAAACTTTAAACAAGCAAAAAGGGAGTAATACATCACAGACTAGTGAGACATTATTAATGGTGCTATACACATTAACATAAAGTGTCAGAAAGAGAAGAGAGAGAAAATGGAGTAGAAGAAATAAATATTGTAAAATTTAGTGGCTGGAAATTTCCAAAATTAATGAAAGACAAACCAATGTTTCAAGAACCTTAAGAATTTTAAATAATAAAAATGTATTAAGTAAACACATCTAGACCTATTATATTAAAATTCAGACAAACATAGATTTTTAGAAATCTTGCATTCAATGATAGGAAATTACAAGATTATACAAGATAAAACATTATACAAGATAAAATAAGGGTAAGCATTACAGTCAATTGCAAAAATTATTCATATAAGAAGACAATGGAGTATTTTAGAGTACTGAAAGAAAAGGAAAACAATTGTCATGTCTGAATTTTATCCCAATAAAAATATTATGCAAAGATAAAAGCAAAATGAAAATGTTTTAGACTGACAAAAGCAGAGTACATACCTCATCAACAAGGGTATTGTACCTCACATCTTTAAAATAAAAATTTTTTTAAAGGAAAAAAAAGCCATAGAAACCTACCAAAAATGCAGCTGGAAAAAAAAAGTAAATTCATTACTAGGAGACCAGTGCTAAAAAGTACTTCTTCAGTAGAATAAATATAATATTAAGTGAAAATTTAAATTCTCACAAATAAATTAAAGGTGCCAGATATGGAAAACAAGAGAATAAATAGGACAGATATGTTTATTCTTATTGTTAAGCTTTATAAAAGAAATTAACTATCTAAAGCAAATAGCAGACTTCGAACAATTACCATAATACTATAAGAAAGGGATTGGTAGTAGTGGGAAACTGCCAGGGGAGAGGGGAAGAGAGACTGGCAGTAGTGGGAAACTGCTGGGGTTGGGGGACACACCTCATCAACAAGAGTACTTGCACAATGAACATTTGTATACCGAACCCTGAATTGTACCCACATCTTTAAAATAAAACACTTAAAACTTAAAAAATAAAATAAAGCACATAGAGAAATAATATATTATGGAAGGTATAACACATATAGAAGTAAAATATATGACTACAATGGCAAAAATAATGGGAGTAATGAAAGTGATACATTCTGTTGTAAGGTTCTGAAACCATACAGATAGTGGTAAAGTATCATTTGAAGGTAGATTGTGTTAAAAATTTTATATTAAGAATGTTAGGATGGCTACTGAAAGCTTAGAGCAAAGACTTAAACATAACCTGATAGCAGATATAAAATGAAATTTTAAAAATATTGCCATCTGCAAAAAGAAAGAAGTAAAGTAATAAGAATAAAAGAAAAATAATAGATGGGATAAATAGAAAAAACTAAATTTATGATATACTTAAATGCAAATATATCAACAGTTTTTCTTATACATAAACATTCTAAATGCTCAAATAAAAAGGAAGGCACTTAAGATAAAATAAATAGAAAAAAACAAAGTATATATTCTGCCGTCAAGAAACTTATTTAATATCCAAATACAAGGGGATATATTAAAAATATGTTACTCGAACACTAATGGAATCAAACCAGAAGTAGCAATTTTAATAGCAGATATAGGAGGAATTAGAACAAGGAATATTGTCAGAGATAAAGAAGGACATTATAAAATGATAAAGGAGCTAATTCACTAAAACAGATATAACACTCTTCATTATGCCTCCAAAAATAGAGCTTTAAAAATACACAATCCAAAACTGATAAGGAGATATAGATAAATCCACAATTCTGGTTGAAGGTTTCAACTTTCTTTTCTCAGAAATTGGTACGTTGAAATGGCAGAAAATCAGAAAATACATAAAAGACCTAAACAGCATTAGCCACAACTTAATGGACATTTGGCTTTAATGGGCATTTATAAAACATTTAAGTGACAACAGCAGAATAAATATTCTTTTCAAGTGTACATGTAACATTCACCAATATATTCTGGGTCATATAAAAAGCTAAACAAATTTAAGATGATTAAAATAATACAAAGTACATTTGTTGACCAAATTAAACTTGTATTTTAAAAACAACAGAAAAATATTTTAAAAATCTATAAATATTTGAAAAATAAAAAATAGATTTTTATATGAGTATAAAAATAAATAATGAGGAAAGTTGCAAATATTTTGAACTAAATAGTGTGATGTGAGGTAAAGTAGTGCTTAAAAGGAAACATTATAGCAGTATACACCTATATTAGAAAGGAAGAAAGAACTAAAATCATTAATGTATACTCTCACTTTCATAAAGCAGAGAAAGACTCTGGTTCCAAAATGGAGGCATAGAAACAAACTGGCATCACTCCTCTGCCCAGAAAACCGAAAACAAATATACAGTGCTGAGATTATCACCAGCAAAATCCCAGAATTCAAATATGAAGAAGAGGCATTTCCCAGAGTTATAGGGAAGTGAAAAATATTTAAACAGATGGTAATTTAATTGAACTTCTATATCTGTGATGTTTGTTCCCCCAGTCTGTCAGCATCAAGTACAGAAAAAAAACCTTCACCACCCCCATGGTTTCTACACCAAAAAACAAAAAACAAACAAAAAAAAGTGAGATTGAGGTAGACAACCACCTTCCCTACCATCTTTGGTTCCCTGAAAGTATACCTGTCTCTGCCTCAACCCACAAGGGTTATTTCTTACATTAGGAGTGCCTGATGTAAAAAATAACCCCGAAGACAGCCAGAGACAAAGGACTACTGTTCCCAACCTGGTAAGTCTTCTTTGTAACTGGGTCAAAAGAGATGCTAAATCAATATGACTATTCAGTAGCACCATGCTCAGGAGGTTTGTTCCACAAGTCACCTGTGCTTGAACCCCTGACTAGCCTTTGTGTACTCCTGTGATATCCCCTTTGAGACTTTCTCCATTATGGAAAGGGGGCCCTTTGATTGTCCAGTAGGCCCAAGGCAAACCAGGACTTAAGGCATTATCTATTGCTAAAAAGGGGCCAGTTACCTAGCAGAGAAAAGCAAGAAAGAAAAATAACAGACAAAGCATATCTAAGTAAAAATATCCAATAGAAACCCAAACAAGCCAAACTGAGAAGACTAGAATAAATAACCAATCTTTCGGTGCAAAGGCATAGATGGACATCCACAAGAAACCAGGGCAAACAGGGAACCATGACTTCCCCAAACAGAAATCAAAGAACCAGTGACTGACCATAATAAGACAGCAATAGGTAAAATCTCCAAATAAGAATTCAAAATAGCAGTTTTGTGGAAACTCAGTGATTTTTAAGAAACACACAAAAACTATTCAAAAATATATCATAGAAATTTAGCAAAGGCAAAATACGAACAAAAATAACAATAATAATATAAAAGAAAAAATAGTTTTTAAAAAGCACACAGAAATTTTTGAACTGAGATGTACATTTGTTGGACTGAAAAATTCATTAAAGGCTGTCAACAGCAGAATGAATCAAGTAGAGAAAAGAATTCATGAATTTGAAACAGACTATTTGAAAATACACAGACTAAGTGAGTAAAGAAGAAAGAATGAAAGGGAACAAAGATTACCTATGAGGTGTAGAAAATTACCTCAAAAAGATCAAATCTAAGAATTACTGGTGTAGGGAGCTGAGCAAGAACAAGAAGCAGAAAGTTTATTCAAATAAATAATAATAGAATGGTTTCCAAAACTTGAGAAAGAGATAAATATTTAGGTACAGAAAAGTTAAGAACACCAAACAGATTTGAACCAAGTAAATTTATCTTAAGGCTTATAATAATCAAACTCTCACAGGTCAAGGACAAAGAAAGAATCCTAAAAACTGCAAGAGTACAGAAGCAAATAACATATTTTAAAAAACTCAATGTGTCTGGCAACAGACTTCTCAACAAAAACCACACAGGCACGGAAGAAGTGAGACAACATTTTCAAAGTGCTGAAAGAAAAAAATTGCCATCAAAGAAGACTGTATATAGCAGAGTTATTTTTTAATTATGCAGAGATAAAATCTTTCACAGAAAAACAAAAGCTGAGAGAATTCAACACCACCAGATTTGTGTTACAAGAAATACTAAAGAGAAGTATTCAATCTGAAAGGAAAAAGTAATAATACTAATGCGGAAAAAACAAAACAAAACACATTGAAAGGTATAAAATCTACAGGTATTTTTGTCTTTTTTCTTTGAAAGAGAGATAGAAAGAAAGAAAGAAGAAAGAAAGAGAGAGAGAGAGAGAAAGGAAAGAAAGAAAGAAAGAAAGAGAAAGAAAGAAAGAAAGAAAGAAAGAAAGAAAGAAAGAAAGAAAGAAAGAAAGAAAGAAAAAGAAAAGGATCAGCAGTAGTGGGACACTGCCAGGGTGAGAGGGGTACACCTCATCAACAAGGGTACCTGCATAATGAACATTTGTATAACTCCCTGGATTGTACCCCATGTCTTTAAAATAAAAATTAAATAAAACATGCATAAATAAAAATAAATAGATGTTTAAAAAATCTATAGATAACATTAAGTACACAGACATTCACAATACTCTCTTCCTGTAGTTGTGGTGTGCAATTTATTCATAACTCTAGAATGAACCCTCAACAAAACAAATAATTTTTTAAATTACCTTTTTTCAGAGACAGAATCTTGCTGTGTCACACAGGCTGGAGTGACTATGTGATCATGTAGTGGCATGATCAAAGCTCACTGCTGCCTTGAACTCCTGGGCTAAACCAATCCTCCTGCTTTAACCACCCAAGTAGATAGAACTATATGGTGGTCTTGTGCCACCATGTCCAAACTCCCAAAGACTAATCTATTAACAACAATACTAGCCACAGAAACTTGTTAAGAGATAGGCAATATTAAAATATGTAAATTGGAGGGGAGGGGCAAGATGGCAATAGGACAAGTCAGACTGTAAGCATCTCCACAAAAGGTGGCTGCTGCAACTGGTTCCCCACACTACTACTGCCTCTGCAAAAGGTGGCTGCTGTAGCCAGTCCCACACACCGCACTGCTGCCACAGCCCTCAGCTCCCGGCCCTTGGATTCCGGCTACCTCTGCCACCCCAAGCCACCCCACTGAGGCAGGACCAGAGATCAGCTGGAGCCCAGAGTCCCATTGGTAGAGAGAGAGAATCAAGGAGGGCCCGGGAGAAGGCTCACACCAGGTAAAGTGGCACCCACTGCAGCCATTTTCTTTGTCCCAGGACTAGGCAGAGACCTGATTGCCCCCCCCTCCAGCTACATACAGCTCTGCCCAGCCTCCAACTTGGGACCTAAGGTAATCACGTCAAACTGGGAGAGACAGAAGCCCCTGCCCCATGCTAGATTGGACACAGGCCAGATCTGAGTGGCAGACCTGACAGCCAGCAAGCTGATTGAGTCCAGATCTGATCCTTCCACAGCAGGCCTGGGACATCTGACTCTAGCTGTAAGCAACCCTACCAGTGATGAGAGCTAGAGATCAGATGTGAAAGGATGTTGGGCTCACAGGAACGATCTCCAAGGAACCCATACACCTGTGAGTGGATACTGGAATCTGCAGATAGATCTTGAATCTGCTCCCCCCTCAATTAAATCTCAAAACTGCAAAAAAGTATAACCCCCAACCCACAGTCCAGTCTCAGAATTGCACAAAACTAGAGAATTCACATAAGGAAGAAAGGAGATTTAACAAAAAGAAGTAGAAGCAACCCTACCATCCCTGAAAAACAGAATTAAAGAAGGGGGGAAAAAGTGGAAAGGAAAATCTGCACAAATGAAGGATAACCAAAAGAAGAATATGGGTCTCACACAGACCCCTGGGAGGTCAGACACTGAGAAAACAGACTTCAGAATGCAAACAATGAAGAACACACAGAGTGACAGGTCACATACTACAAATTCAGACATCAAGACAATTTTCTTTACAAGAGTGCAGGAAAAAGATTGAAAACACACAAGAATCAACCCAAAAATCAAAAGAAAGAAAACAGGAATAAAAATTATTCTCTAAGAACTTTATGCCTGGGATAAGCTCTCACATTTCAATAATTAGCCTGAATGTGAATGGACTAAATGCACTACTGAAAAGACATAGAATGGCAAAATGGATAAAATATCATGAGGCAAAAATACATTGTCTCCAAGAGACTCATCTCACCAGAAAGAATACTTACAGACTCAAAGTAAGAGGATGGGAAGCAAATTTTCAGGTGAATGAACACAAAAGAAAGCTGCAGTTGTAATTTTAATATCAGACAAAATACACTTTAAGCTATCAAAAATTTTAAAATATACAGAAGGTCACTACATAATGATAAAAAGTTCAGTCCCTCAACAAGAAATATCCATCCTAAGCATATATGCATCCAACATAGGAGCACCAACTTTCATAAAACAGCTTTTAGGCAAACTTAAAAAGATACTGACTCTAACACTATCATAGCTGGGGACTTTAATACCCCACTCACAACTCTAGACAGATCATCAGAACAAAAAATCAGCAAGGAGATCTGGAATCTCAGTGTGACTCTTGACCCAATGGACTTAATTGATACCTATAGAACACTCCACCCAATGACCATAGAATATACATTCTACTCATCACCAAATGGAATGTACTCTAAGATAGACCACATCCTTGACCATATATCAAGCAGAAACAAATTTCATAAAATTGAAATTTTGTGATGCACCTTCTCAGACCACAGTAGAATAAAAATAAATATCAACACAAACAAAGTTCCCCCAAAACCCACAGAGACATGGACAAAAAACAGCATGATGCTAAACAACTCCTGGTTCAACATGGAAATCAAAACCGAAATTAAAAAATACCTGGAAACAAATGAAAATGAAGAACATTTTACCAAAATCTCTGGGATGCCATGAAAGCAGTAGCAAGAGGGGAATTCATATTTCTACAAATGCATATGAAGAAAATGGAAAGATCACAATTTAATGGTCTAACAAGTCACCTAAGGAAGCTGGAAAAGGAAGACCATCAAAACTCTAACTTCAGCAGAAGAATCCAGATAATCAAAATAAAAGCCCAAATTCAGGATATAGAAGACAAAAAGATAATATAAAAAATCAACAAAACAAAAGTTGGTTCTTTGAAAGGATAAACAAGATTGATGGTCCCTTAGCTAGACTGACCAAGAAAAAGCCCAAATAAACACAATCAGAAACACAAATGATGAAGTCACATCTGATCCTGAAGAAATACAAAAGATTATCAGAGACTACTATGTACACTTGTGTAAAAACACACTTGAAAACCTAAAGGAAATGGAGAACTTTCTGACGTCACACAATCTCCCTAGGCTGAAACAAGAAGAAACTAAGACCCTAAATAGACCAATAGCAATCAAGGAAATTGACTATGTCATAAGAAAACTATCAATAAAAGCCCTGGACCAGGTGGCTTTCCAGCAGAATTCTACCAAATACACAAGGAGGAACTGATACCAATCCTATTGAGTGATTGTGAAAGATGGAACTTTCCCCAAATCATTTTATGAAGCTAACATCACATTGATACCCAAGCCAGGTAAAGACCCAACAAAGCAAGAGAACTACAGGCCAATATCTTTGATGAACATAGAGGCTAAAATTCTCAACAAGATCCTAAATAAACCGGACTCAACAACACATCTCGAAAATCATCCACCACGATCAAGTAGGCTTCATCTCTAAGATGCAAGACTGGTTCAACATTTGTAAGACCATAATTGTAATTTAACGCATCAACAGACATAAAAACAAAAACTACACGATTATATCATTAGATGCAGAAAAAGCTTTTGATAAAATCTAGCACCCCATTTTGATAAAACCCACGAACATCTAGTCATTGATGGAACATATCTCAAAATAGTAAGAGCCATCTATGAGAAATCCACAGCCAGCATCTACTGCTAAACAGACAGAAATTGGAATCATTTCCCCTGAAAACTAGAACAAGACAAGGATGCCCACTCTCACCCATCCTGTTCAACATAGTTTTGGAAGTCCCAGCTAGAGCAATCAGAGAAGAGAAGGTGATCAGGAGTACCCAAATAGGAAAAGAGGAAGTCAAGTTACCTCTCTTTGCAGATGACATGATTCTATACCTTGAAAACCCAAGAGAATCTGTCAAAAACCTCCTTGAACTGATAAAGAACTTTGGCAACGTTTCAGGGAATAAAATAAATGTGCAAAAGACAATCTCATTTCTATGCACCAATAATAAACAAACAGAAACCCAAATAAAAAGCACAATTTCATTCACTATAGCCACAAAAAAAATGAAATACCTTGGCATCTTCCTAACCAGAGACATAAAAGACCTTTACAATGAAAACTACAAAACACTGCTCAAAGAAATCAAAGGTGACACAAACAAATGGAAAAATATTCCATGCTCATGGATTGGAAGAATCAACATTGTTAAGATGACCATTCTACCTAAGGAAATCTACACATTTAGCACAATACTCATTAAATTACCAGCAAGATTCTTCTCAGACCTAGAAACAACAATATAGGAATTCATATGGAAACATAAATGACCAAGAATAGCCAAAACAATCCTCAGCAAAAAAAAAAAAAGCAGGAGGTATCACACTCCCAGACTTTAAACTTTATTATAAAATTACAATAATCAAAACAGCCTGGCATTGGTACAAGAACAGCTTAGAGACCAATGGAATAGAATTGAGATTACAGAAGCAAAACCTCAATTTCTCAAGCAACTCATCTTTGACAAAGTCTCTACCACCAACCACTGGGGAGATGAGAACCTATTCAGTAAATGGTGCTGGGAAAACTGGCTGACCACATGCAGAAGATTGAAACAGGCCCATACCTATCCCCATACACAAAAATCAACTCTAAATGAATCAGAGACCTAAACGTAAAACCTCAGACTATAAGAAGCTTAGAAAATGCAGGAGACACTCTTATAGAAATGGGAACTGGCAGCCAATTCCTGATCAAAACCCGAAATGCCCATTCCATAAGAGATAAGATAGACAAGTGGGACCTCATCAAACTGACAAACTTCTGCAAAACCAAAGAAACCATCAAGAGAGCAGGGAGACAGCCCACAGACTGGGAAAAAAATATTTGCCAACTCTATGTCTGACAAAGGTCTAACATCTAGTATCTACAAGGAACTGAAACATGCTGAAAAGAAAAAAACAAACAGCCCCATTACAAAGTGGGCAAAAGATATGAATAGACACTTCTCAAAAGAAGACATATGAGCAGCCAATAGTTACATGAAGAAATGTTCAGCCTCACTAGGCATCAAGGAGATGCAAATTAAAACTACACTCAGATACCACTTAACTCCAGTCAGAATGGCCATCATGAATAACTCAAGAAATAACAGATGCTAGAGAGGATATAGCGGAAAGGGAACACTTCTACACAGTTTATGGGCATGCAAACTATTACAGCCTCTATGGAAAACAGTGTGGCAATTCCTAAAAGTTCTAAAAATCAACCTTCCATATGACCCTGCAATCCACCTACTGGGAATATACCTGGAAGAACTCAAATCACTCTATAAAAAAGATACCTGCACACATATGTTTATTGCAGCATTGTTCACAATAGCAAGAGTATGGAAACAACCGTGCTGCCCACCAAAAGAGGAATGGATAAAAAATATGTGGTACATATACACAATGAAATATTACAAAGCCATAAAGAACAAAATCATGAACTTCACAGCAACCTGGATGGAATTAGAGTCGATTATACTGAGTGATCTTTCACAGAAACAAAGAACCGAGTATCACATGTTCTCGCTAATAAGTGGACCTTGAACAACTGCTGCAATACTATAAGAAAAGGATTGACAATAGCAGGAAACTACGGAGGGGAGGGTGGCAGAGAGGTAGGACTGACAGTAGTGGAAATCTGCCTGGGGAAGGGGGGGCACATCTCATCAACAAGGGTACCTGCACAGTGAATATTTGTATACCTAACTGAAATGCACCCCAAATTTTAAAATTAAAAAAAAATTTTAAGTAAAAAAGTAAATAAATAAAATAAAATATGTAAATTGAGACAATATAAAGTCAAAATGTGAAGGAAATAGAATTAAATCATAAAGATTTTTTTTCATTGTTTTTGTGATCTAAGATAAGTTGCTCTCTCTTTAAAATAAATTTTTATATCTATAAGATTTTTTTGTAAGCTTCATGGTAACCACAGTGAAAAAATCTATAATAGATTCACTAAAAATAAAAACCAATAAATTAAAACATATTGCCAGGGAAAAATCACTTAACCACAGAGGAAGACATTAAAAAGAAAAACAAGGAAAAAAGAAAGAAGTTACAAAACCACCTAAAAACAAAAAACAAAATGGTACTAGTAAGCCCTACTTGTCAATAATAACACTGAATGTAAATGGTGTCAATTCTCCAATTAGAAGGCCCAGAGTGGCCTATTGGATAAAGAAACAAGGCCCAAGTGCACGCTGCCCTTAAGAAACTTACAACTACCTATACACACATAGACTGGAAGTGAAAGGATAGAAAAATAGATTCCATGCAACTGGAAACCAAAAGAGCAGATGTTGCTATGTTCGTATCAGATAAAACAGACTACAAATCAAAGACTGCTTTAAAAAAAAAAACAACAACATTGTCTTGCTAAGCTGTGGTTTGGTCGTGCACTCTTTGAGCTATGGTCAGGTCATATTTTTTTAAACTTTGGCTCCCTACCCTACCTTGGGGAGGGGAATCTCCTCTTTCTCTCTTTCTCTAACTTACTTTCTAAATAAACTATATTTTCAAAATCTAAAAAATAAAAATAAAATAAAAAAGACAAGGAGGATTATTATATAATCATAAAGGGGTCAATTCAGCAAGAGGAAATAACAATTATAAATATCTCCACACCCAACATTATAATTTCCAAATATGTAAAGTAAACATTCATAAATCTAAAAGAAGAGACACTGCAACACAATAATAGTAGGAAAATTTAACACCCCATTTTCAGAAATGGACAGATTATCCAGACAGATAATCAACAAAGACACATTGGAGATAAACTATACACTAGACTTAACAGGCAGAACTGATATTTATAAGACATTTCACCTAAATTCTCCTGAATACAAATCTTTCTCATCAGCACATGGAACATTTTATGTAATAGATTATATATTAGATCACAAAGTAAATCTGTAAACATTCAAAAAATAAAATTCATATCAAATATCTTCTCCAATCACAATTGAATAAAACACAATTGATTACAAGAGAAACTTTGGAAAATATACAAACACATGGAAATTAAATAACATGCTACTGAATGAGCATGGTCAATGGGTCAATGGAGAAATTAAGATGAAGATTTTAAAAGCTATTGGAACACATGAAAATGGGTATGCAACATAACAGAATCTATGAGATTTGCAAAAGCAATACTAAGAGGGAAGTTTATAAAAATAAACACCTATATCAAAAAAGTAGAAAGACTTCAAGCAAGCAACTAATGATGTATCTCAAGGGACTGGAAAATCAAGAACAAACCAAGTCTTAAATTAGTGCAAGGAAGGAAATAATAACAATCAAACCATAAATAAATGTTATTGAGACTAAAAAATACAGAAGAGCAACAAAATAGAAAATGACTTTTTTGGGAAAATGAACAAAATTAACAAATATTTAGCCAGGCTAACAAAAAAAGATCCAAAAAAGCAAAATCAGGAAAGGAAAAAAAAAGATATAGAAACTGAGACTTAAGAAATACAAATAATCATGAGAAACTATAATGAACAAATATATCAGCAATTTGGAAAACCTAGACAAAATTAACAAATTCCTAAGCACATGTAACCTAGCAAGACTGAATCAGTACGAAACAGAAAATCTCAGCACACCAATAATGTGTAACAAGATTGAAGTTACATTTAAGGGGTCTTTCACAAAAGAAAAACCCCAAACTTGATGGCTTCACTGCTGAAGTCTATCAAATATTTAAAAAACTAATACCAATTTGCTCAAACTCTTCAAAAAAATTAAAAAGTAGGACATAGTTCCAATCTTATTCTATGAGGTCAGCATTGTCTTGATATCAAAACCAAAGACAACAAATAAAACAAACTACAGACCAGTGTCCCTGATGAATATAGATGCAAAAACCCTTAAACAAATACTAGCAAACTAAATTTCACAACACATTGAAAAGCTCATTTGTCATGATCAAGTAAGATTAATCTGAAGAATGAAAGAGTGGTTTAATATATGCAAATTAGTAAAAGTAACACATCACATTAACAGAACCAAAAACATAAGCCCTATCATCATTTAACAGAAACTGAAAAAGCATTCAATAAAATTTAATATTTCTTAATGATAAAAATCCTCAAAAAACTGGGCATAGAAGAAAAACATATTTCAAAATCATAAAGGTCACATGTGACAAACCTACAGATAATATTATGCCAAACAGAAAAAATTAAAAGCCTTTTCTCCAAGTTCTAAAACAAGACAAGGATGCCCACTTTTGCCACTTTTATTCAACATAATACTGACAGAGAAAGAAATAATAAAGGGTATTCAAACTGGAAAGGAAGAATTCAAATTAGCCTTGTTCATGAATTACTTAATCTTAATTTAGAAAAGCATAAAGACCTTACCAAAAACAAAATTAGAACTTTTAAACAAATTCAATAAATCGCAGGATAAAAAAATCAACATGTAAAAACTATTAGCACTAATATATACCAACAACAAACAATCTCAAAAAGAAATCCAGAAAATAACCCCATCTACAATAGCTACAAAGAATATAAAGCACCAAGAATTATTTTAACCAAAAAGTGAAAGATATATACAATAGAAACTATTAAACACTGATGAAAGTTAAAGAGAACACAAAATAATTGGAAAATGTTTTATGCTCATGATTGGAAGAAATAATATTGTTAAAGCCATAATACTACCCAAAGCATTTTATAAATCCGATGCAATTTTTATTTAAATACCAATGATATTCTTCACAGAAATAGAAAAAGCAATTCTAAAATGTATATAGAAACATCAAAGAGCTCAAGTATCCAAGCAACCCTGAGAACGAAGGAAAAGTTATAAAGAAAAAAAATAACTTAGAAACATCACACTACCTGACTTCAAAATAATCTACAAAGCTATAAGAAGCAAAACAGCATGGCACTAGCATAAAAATAGACACATAAGCCAGTAGAACAGACTAAAGAGTTCATATATAAATATACTAATTTATAGCAAACTCATTTTCAGCAAGGAAAACCAATGGGGAGGAAAGGATTGTTATTAATAAATAGAGTGGCTAAACTACATAACCATATTCAGAAGAATGAAACTAGACTCCTAGCTTTCATCATATCTAAAAATCTAATCAAAACTGAGTAAAGACTTAAATCTTTGAGATGAAGCTACTAGGGGAAAACAAAACAAAGCAAAACAAAAAATCACACTGGGGATATCCTCCAGGACATTGGTCTGGGTAACTAAAGTACAAATAGACAAATGAGATTACTTCAAGCTAAAAAATCTTCTGCAAATCCAAGGAAACAATCAGCAGTGTTTCCACAGAATGGGGAACAATATTTGAAAACGATCCACTTGACAAAGGATTAATAACCAGAACACATAAGAAGTTCAAACAACTTAATAGCAAAAAACCCTCAAATAATCATATTTTAAAATGGGCAAAAGATATGAACAGATAGTTGTCAAAAGAAGACATAAAAATGGCCAACAGGTATGTAAAAAAATGCTCAACATCACTAATCTCAGAGAGATGCAAATTAAAACCACAATGAGATATTATTTTACTTCAGTTAAAATGACTCTTTTTTCAATATAACAAGTAAACATAAAATGACTCTTATCAAAGGTAATAAAAGATGCTACCAAGGGTGTGAAGAAAGAGAAACTCATACACTGTTGGTGGGGATATAAATTAGTACAGCCACTATGGAAAACTGTATAAAGATTCCCCAGAAAACTCAAAATAGAACTACGCAATTCTACTACTGCATACATATCCAAAAGAAAGAAAGACAGTCTACTGTAGAGATCTCTGCATTCCCACGTTTATTGCAGCACTATTCAAAATAGCCAAAATATGAAATCAACCTGAGTATCAATCAGTGGGTGAATGGATAAAGAACGTATGATACACATACACAATAAAATATTATTTAGCCATAACACAAGCAAAAACCTGTCACTTGCAACAACGTGGATGGAACTACAAGTTATGTTATTTTAAAAAAGCAAAGTACAGAAAGAAAATATCACATTTTCACTCATATGTGGGAGCTAAAAATGTGGGTCTCATAAAGACAGAGAGTAGATTGGTGATCACCACAAACAGAGAAGGGTAGGGAAGAGACTGTGAAGAGAGGTTGGTTAATGGACACAATTATACAGTGTGCTAGAAGAAATAAGACCTAGTGTTTGATAGGTCAGTAGGGCGACCATAGTTTATAATAATCTATTGTATATTTTAAAATAGCTAGAAGATAATAATTAAATGTTTCTAACATAAAGAAATATAAATATTTAAAGTGATAAATATCCCATATACACTGACTTGATCTTTACAAATTGTATTAAAGAACTAAATTATCACATGTACCCCCAAAATATGTACATTTATTACTATTAATAAAAAATAAAATTAAAAACAGTAGAAAGAGAAGTCAATGTAAGCAGATTGAAATAATCAAGATAAAAAATGAATGAAATTATAAACTAAAAAACAATAGCGAAAATAAACGAGACCAAACCACTTCATTAAAAATAGCAATAAAACAGATCACTCTCTAGTTAAACTGGACAAGAAAAAAAAAAAGAGAGAAGAAATGAAACAGTAATATCTGAATAGTGGTTATTCAAATACTACCGCTGTAATAATATAACAGGAGGCTCATCCCAGGGCTGGTTCCTCAATGTGGGTGAGTAGAGGCCTGCCTCCCTTCCACATAAGAGCCAACTGGGAGCTGCCTTCAAGGCCTTCCCTGTGCTACCAGATCACTGGTGGTGGGGGAGAAATTGACCTTTGAGGGACATGATATAATGATGCTCAAGAGGGAATATCATTATAAAGTCGACAGACATTATCAGGATAAGAGGAAATTATTATGAAAAACTTTATGTCAAAGATGATAGCTAGATAAAATGACTAGATCACTTAAATCACACTAATTATCAAAGCTCATGTAAAAAATGTAAAAAATTAGATATTCTAAATAGTTCTATATCATTTAAAAAGCTTTAATTTGTAAGAAAAAAATCTTCCCACAAAAATCTTCAGACTTAAATAGTCTCAGAAACAAATCACATCAAACTTTTAATACTAATTCTATACAAACTCTTCTAAGGGAGAATGGAAAACTGCTTAACTGATTTTATGAGGGCATAATTTTCCCGATATCTAACTATTACAAGAAAAGAAAACTACATACTGATGTTGCTCATGTATATTAATGAAAAAAAATTTTAAATGTACAAATTAAATCTAGCAATACAAAAAGATAATACATCACTAGCAAATGGTATTTATCTCAAGAATGCAAAGCTAGCAAAACATGTGAAAATTAATGTAGGTAATTCACCATATTAACACTCTAAAAAGAAAAATCATATAATAACTTCAATAGGTGCACAAAAACATTTGAAAGAATTAAACACTCTCATGTTAAAACTATTAACAAACTAGGAATAACAGTTCTCCCCAAATCTGATGAAAGGCATCTAACAAAAAACTATACCTAATATCACATTTAATGGAAACAAACCAACTTTGCTCCTAAGACTGAGAACAAATGAGAATATAGACTTTAACCATTTCTAGTCAACATTTTACTTGAGGCACTAGCTAGTTAAATGAGTTTTTTAAAAAAGAAATTAAGAAATATAAATAGGAAAGGAAGAAATAAAATTGTCTTTATTGGCTGATGACAACATACCACGGAATCTATCACAAGTGTCTACAAGTAAGGAGTGCATTTAGCAATGTTTCAGGATGCAAGGTCAATATAATAGATTAAACAAAACAAAAAAAATTCTATTGTTTTTCTATACGCCAGCTATAAACCACTAGAATTTTAAATTTAAAAATGTCAATATAATGGCCGAGAAAAGTAAAGAAAAATCCAATAGTAAATTTGCAATTTTGTAAGGTTCCAAACTACTACATCAAGAAAAACTTTGGTGAAAACTTTTTTAAAAGACAGAAATAAAAGAGAAATGCAGTGTGTGTGTGCGTGTGTGTGTGTGTGTGTGTGTGTGTGTGTGTGTGTGTGTGTTCAGTTACAGATACTTTTATTTGTACTACAAATGGTGCTTATATAAGTATACAGCAATGTTCCATGTTCCTGTCTAACATAGTTTGCTCAAATGTGCAACCAGACTGAGGTTTCATCTGATATGTAATACATATAAGGAAAGATGATTAATAAAGACCATGAGCATGTGGAGGACCTGAAGTTTTCAAAACTTTATTTCTTTTATCAGCACATTCCAAGCAAATTGGAAATTTACTCACAAATGTGATCAGCTAAGTTTTCCAAAAGTCTAGTCAAAGAAATTGTCCCTGAATATCATAACCCTACATTGTAAATATTTCTGATTTGTTACAATAATATCAAGACAAGATTCCTGGTTATCATTGATTATATTTTAAATAATCTTTATCTTTTTTTCTTCAATATAAAAATAATACACATCATTGTGAAGAATTTGGTGTGTATAGAAAACACACAGAAAAAGAAACATCCCTTATAACACTCTCCCAGGTATAACCACTTATTTCGTTTTAATGCATATCTTCCAGCCTTTTCTTTCTTCAGTTTTTCTATTATATGTGTGCATATTTAATAGACTATAATGGTAATTATTCTTTTGCAATCTGATTCTTTTTCTTGAAAATAATAAATTGCAAACATTTTCCTATGTCATTAAATTTTTTTCTAAAATTACTTTTAAAGATTATCTAGTATTCTACCACTTGGATCTTATTTGAATTTCACATCATATTTGAAAGAATTTTATAAACAATATCAAAATAAACATCCTTATATATAAATCTTGTATATTGATCTGATATTTTCTTAGCTTAAATTTCTAGGTATAGAATTTTTTGTTATTTCCTCCTTGCAGATGCTTTTTGGTTTGTTTAATTTATTTCATTTTAAAGATGTGGGGTGCAATTTAGGATTATGTATGCAAGTGGTCCTACCTTTGGTCCCCACTTTGCTTAGTTTGAGATCAGCTACCCTTATTAACACTATGTGCCTCTATCCTTCCCCTGCAGTTTCCGGCTACACAATAGATGTTGGTGAGGATGCGGAGAAATGAGAATGCTTCTACAGTGTTGGTGGGAAACACGAACTACTTCAACCTCTATGGAAAACAATGTGGCAATTCCTAAAAGAACTAGAAATTGGTGTTCAATATGATCCAGCAACCCCCCCCCCTTCTGGGAATATACCCAGAAGAACTTAAATCACTCTACAAAAACCTGCACAGGCATGCTTATTACAGCACTATTCACAATAGCAAAAACCTGAAACCAACCACTCAGCCCACCGAAACTGGACTGGATTTTTAACAATGTGGTACATATGCACAATGGAATATTACATAACCATAAAGAAGAAAAAATTATGGACTTCGCAGCAACTTGAATAAATTTAGAGTCTATAATATTAAGTGGTTTATCACAGAAACAAAGAACTGAGTACCATTTGTTCTCACTCGTAAGTGGACCCTGATCATTTACCATAATACTATAAGAGAAATGTACTGTATTTGTTAATTGGAATATTCAACAGTGTTAGGATATCAACTCTTCTCCAGTTTATCCAAATTCAATGCGAGCCCAATCAAAGTCATAGTGCACCTTTTTTAGAAATTGACAAACTAATTCTAATATTTAAATAGAAAAATTGCAAGACTCACATAACCTGATTTTAATACTTAATTTGAAGCTCCAATAAACATCACAGTATTATATTTGAGTACAGATAGACTTGTATGCCAATGAAATACAAGAGAAAGTACAGAAATGTATCCCTGTGACATAACACATTCATATGTGGTTAATTGATTTTTACAAGTGTTTCAAAATAATTGAATGGAGAAAGAATCATTTTTGTCATCAAATGTTGCTGGGACAATTTAGCACCCAAGAATAAAGAAGAGAGAGAGAGAGAGAGCACATGAGAGAGACAGACAATGAAGGAATTTTTTAATTTTTTACTCATACCAACATATACAAAAAGTAACTCCAATTTATTTATAAATCTGAGGAACTAAGTCTATAAGGCCTATGGAAGGAAATACAGGAAAAATTCTAGTGACCTAGGTTAGACTAGATACAAAAGACACAGATAGTTTAAAATAATAAATTGGAGCTTACCAAAATTAAAACATTTTCTTTAAAAGATACTTGATAAAATGAAAGACAACCCATAAATTAGGAATCATAAAATTGGTTTTTCCAAAATTTGCAAACTGTGCGAAACAAAGTTTATAAAAAACAATTATCCAGGGTATATAGAACACTTACAATTCAGTACACACACACACACACACACACCACCACCACCACCACCACCACGAACAACAACAACAACAATTAGACAGTATTTACTATATATCTATTATTTTTATTTTAAAGATGTAGGGTACAATTCAGGATAAGGTATACAAGTGATCATCACACAAGTAGAGTTTGGGCCGCCTTTTGATCCCCATTTAGCCTGGTTTGAAATCAGTTACCCTTATTGATGTCATGTGCCCATCCCCTCTCCCTTGGCAGTGTCCGGCTACTGCCAATCCCTTTCTTCATAGTAATTTTTTAAGACTGTATTTTTTAAAAAACTCACTCAAAGACTCCCATTAGTTAGTAATTTAAAAAGTAGAAAATAAAATCCCTAAACAAATAGAGTGTCTAAAACAATCTAAAAGGCAAGCAACACTCGATGATGCCAAATATACAGAGCAGTTAGAACAATTTTATATTGCTGGTTGAAATAAAAAATAGTGCAACCACTGTAGAAAAAGAGTTTGGTCATTTCTTAAAAATTGAAGCATAGAGTTGTTATACTCCCCTAACAATCCCAAGTATCTACCCAGGAGGAATAAAAATGCGTTTCACACAAAAACCTTAATATTAATGTTTATAGTAGCTGTATTAGTTTTTTAGAATTGACATAACAAATACTCCAAAATTGTTAACTTCAAACAACAGAAATTTATCCCCTCACTGCTATGGATGCCAGATGTTATGGATGCCATGATGTTGTCAAGTTTGTTTCTTCTGAAAGTTCTAAGGAAGAACACATTCCATTCCTCTCTGCTAGCTTCTCGTGGCTATTGGCAATCCATATCATTCCTTGACTTGTGGCACACTATTCAAATCTCTGAATCCATGTTTATATAGCCTTCATTCCTCTGCATCTCCATGTGTTTTCTTATTTTCCATTTTATAGAAGGACATCTATCATTGGATTTATGACCCACGGTAATCCAGGATGATTTTGTTTCAAGATTCTTAATTATATCTGCAAAGATACTTATTCCAAATAAGGATATGTTCTGATGTTTCAGGTGGACATATCTTTTGGAAGACCAATATTCAACCCTCTACAGTGGCTTTGTTCATAATAACCAAAATCTGGAAAAGCCCAAATATATTTTTTTTAATTTTAATTTTATTTTAAAGATGTGTACTACAATTCAGGATTAGATATACATAGTCATTGTACAGGTAAAGTTTGGGCCTCCCTTTGGTTCCCACTTCACCTGGTTTATGATCAGATATCCTTATTGATATTGTGTCCCCCCACCCACCCCTGGTAGTATCCTGCTACTGCCAATCCCTTTTCCTCTTCTTATAGTATTATGGTAAATATTCAGGGTCCACTTATGACTGGGAACAATGTGGTACTCTGTTCTTTGTTTCCATGATAGGTCACTGAGTATTATAGATTCTAAATCCATCTGAGTTTCTGCAAAGTCCATATGTTTGTCCTTCTATGTGACTGCATAATATTCCTCCATATATATGTACCACATTTTTTTTATCCAGTCTGGTTTTGACGGGCAGCACAGTTGGTCTCATGTTTTTGCTATTGTGAATAGTGCTGCAATAAACATGCGTGTTCAGATATCTTTTTTTGTAGAATGATTTGAGTTCCTCCAAGTGTTAACTGGCACAGAGATTGTTTTAAACATTTCAGAATACCTCACTACTTGGGAATAAAACAGAATGAACTGCTAATACATGCAACAATAAGAATGTGTCTGAAAATCCTTATGCTAAGTAAAAAGTTTAGACACAAAAACCTACATATGCTCTAATTTTATTTATACTTCTTCCTGGAAAGGGTTAAAATTTAAGGGGTTGAGGTAGAAGATGAAAGTCGACATAAGAGAAATTTCTGATGTGAAGAACGTGATCACGGGCTCGGTGGCTCAGCCTGTAATCCCGCACGTTTGGGAGGCTGAGGTGAGTGGATTGCCTGAGCCCGCAGGTTCGAGACCCGCCTGGGCAGCAAGACCTCATCTCTACAATATATCAAAAAATCAGCCGGGCATGGTAGCGCATGCCTGTAATTCCGGCTACTCGGAAGGCTGAGGAGGAAGGATCGCCGGAGCCCAGCAGGTCGAGGCTGCGGTGGCCGGGAGCGGCCACTGCACTCCAGTCTGGGCGAGAGTGAGACTCCAACTCAAAAAAAAAAAAAAGAAACGTGATCAATATTTTAATTATTGTAGTGGTTATACATCTATATATTAGCCAACATTCATTGGAATTTAATCCAATCAATATTCTGGCTAAAGAGAGCCTATTAAATTAAATAATCAATAAGAAGATATTGACATTTTTTGTCAAGATGCCAGTCATCTTAATATTATATTATATATATAATTTGTATGTTATAGTATATATATAATTTGTAAGATGATTCAGGACATGCAAAGCCAAGCGGCAAGGAGATAATTTTTAAGAGTCCGAACAGAATATGTAACCTGAATTTATCTTGTGGCAAAGGAAGTGGAAAGTAAACAGTGTCAGAAGATGTAACCACCTGGATAATCAATAGAAATCTCAAATTTGACATACCTAAACTAAACTCTTAATTTTCCATATCAAACATGTTTCTCCCACAATCTATCCCATCTCAAGAAATAGCAGCATCATTCTTCCAGTTACTCTAATCAAAAACACAAGAGTCATCACTGACTTTTATCTCCCAATCCCATGTCTCTAAAATCCCCAAGTCCTACAAGCTCCATTTTAACATTTATTCAGAGTCTCTCACTTCTCAGTGACTTCACTGAAGGTATCCACATCTAAGACACAAGCATCATTCTAATTTTTTCAGTTGCTGTCTCCCTGATCCCCTTCCCCACTCTCTCCAGTCTTTCTTCCATGCAACAACCATAGTTACCCTTTTAAAACATAAATCATATTATTTAGCTTTTCTCTGCAAAAGCCTCCAATGACTTTCTGTCTTATTCATAAAATCCAGAGCCTGACAATAGCCTGAGGGACCCTACATAATTTGTCCTTCTACTTCTTCTGACCTTATCTCTTATTAATCTTCTTCTAGTTTAATCCCCTCCAGTCATACTGGTCACTTCATTGTTCCTTCAGCATGAACAGATATGCTTCTGCCTCGGGCTTTTGTACTTATAATTCTCTGTCTTGGTTTAGTTATTACTCTAGATAGCTGCGAGTCTCACTCCCTCACTTCCTTTAGTGTTTATTAAAATATCTTCTCTATTATGAAGCCCTTCTTGAAAACTCTATTTAAATTGCATCTCTAATTTCCAGCTCTATTTCCTTGTTTAATGTTTCCCATTATCTGAGATAACATATATTGTATATACAGTAATATATGCATTGCATATTGTTGAATTTCATGGATTCAAAGATGCAGAAATTTACATTTGTAACTCATTTTAACATCTCTGAAATCAAAATTCCCCATAGTTGTTTAATTGGTAGCATTTTTTTATGGTGATACCTAAAATAATGGTGTATTTTAAAATCACTGGCATCTTATATTTAATTAAATATTCAAATAAATATGGCAAAGTATTTAGTCTCATGAGAATATAAATTCTAAGGATGACATTATGGTTTGAATGTATCCCCTCTAAAATTACTGTTGAAACTTAATCCTCATTGTGGTAGTATTAAGATTCAGGTCCTTGTAGGGCATTATTAAATCATGAGAGCTCTGCCTTTATGAATGGATTTGTGCCTTATAAAAGGGGCAGAGGGAACTAGCTTAGGCCTTTTTGCCTTTCTGCCTTCCACCAAGCAAGGTCAAGGACACATCATCAGCAAAGAGGTACCATTTTGGAAGGAGGGAACAGGGTATTCAACAGACATTGATTTAGTCAATATCTCAATCTTGAACTTCCCAGCTTCCAGAACTGTGAAAAATGAATTTCTATTGTTTATAAATTACCCAGTTTTGGCATTCTGTTATGGGAGTACAAATGGACAAAGACAGGGAGGTTCTTATCTCTCGCTCTCTTGTTTATTACTATATCACCATCTCCTAGAATTATGTCTGAATAATAGTAGGTGTTCAATAAATATGTGTACAATAGATATTGAATAGAAATATGAAATAAACGAATAACTAAATGACAGTTATAAAAGAAGGTACAGAGAGTATCTGGTAATTGATTAGATGTCGGGAGTAACAGCATGTAAGGCAATAAAGCTTAATCCAAGTGCTGGAGGCAGGGTGTCTAAATAGGTGTTTAAGCAGTTACCAGTAATAGGGACATTGGAAGAAAAAAGCCTCCCTGGAACTGAAGAAGAAAAAAGGTAAGGAATTTTTTATTTTTTATTTTTTTTTTGAGTTGGAGTCTCACTCTGTCTCCCAGACTGGAGTGCAGTGGCCGCTCCCGGCCACCGCAGCCTCGCCTGCTGAACTCCGGCGATTCTTTCCACCTCAGCCTTCCGAGTAGCTGGAATTACAGGCATGCGCTACCACGCCCGGCTGATTATTTGATTTATTGTAGAGATGAGGTCTCGCTGCCCAGGCGGGTCTCGAACCCGAGGGCTCAGGCAATCCACTCATCTCAGCCTCCCAAAGGTGCGGGATTACAGGCTGAGCCACCGAGCCTGGCAAGGTAAGGAATTTTTTATGAATAATGTTTCTGTGGAAATCCGAGGCTTCAATTCAGGCAGAAAGTAAATTCTGGAGGATTGATGCCATATGCTCTGAAAGGAGATGAATTGTAGAAGTGGATAAGAGCTCCAAGAGGTCTACAGCAGAAATAAAAATGATGGAGGTTGTAAGCATACTGAACAGTTACTGTAGAAAGAAAGAAAGAAGGGAGGGAGGGAGGTGGGGAGGAAGGAAGGAAGGAAATGAAAGAAAGAGAGGGAGAGGGAGGGAAGGAGGGAAGAAAAGAATTCAGAGATTGATCAGAAAGAAAGGAATAGCATGAGTGAGACAAGATTACTTGGTCAGTGAGGGCACAATTTTTTTGGAAATATCCTTGCCTTACAAAATCTCTTTTGACTAAGAACTGCTTATCAAGGCCAGGCTCACTAATTATGCCTTTTTTAGGTCCTTCTCAGACTCCATCCCTGTCCCTTACAAAATAGTTCTCTCTAATTATGTCGCTCTTTTTCTTCTTTGGTAGTAGTATTCTTATAATACATTATGTCTGTTATTTTGAGTTGTTCTTTCCAGCTGTTTGGGAGTTTCTTGAGGGTAGAATGACATCGTGACCTTTTTTGTAGCACTAGTGCATGATACAGTGCCTAGAACATAGTAGCAGTTAATGAATGTTTGCTAAATAAAATATTAGAAGTAACAATCCTGTGAAGCAGGCAGATTTCATATTTTGATTTCATTTTATAGAGGAAGAATTAAGATGTGAATAAATGCATAATTCTGGGTTTGATAGAAATAGATGACATTCAAAAGGGAAATTTGATGAGTTTATTTAAGGACAATTTATAAAAAATGGACAAGTATAGGGGAACAATAAGGGATCTAGCATACTTCCATGGTCTAATGGCTATTTGAACCTGGAGAGAGAGATTCTGATGAAAAGAGGACTGTCTTTAGGGGAACAGAGACGCTTTGCTAAGCGAATTAGCAAGCCCTTGATGACCTTGTAGACAGAGAACCAATCTAACTTACCTCTCTCACTGTAATCTCTTGTTGGTCCTCCCCATTGGTCAAACCCCACTAAGAGCCAGAACTCATGGTAGCTCATTAACACAGTACATAGAGGTAGGTCTCTCAGGACATGGAATGGAGTAAAGAGTGAAGGTGTCCCTGAAGGAACAAAGGGAAATTACTTACCACAGAAGTGAGGTGACTTTTCCAAAGTCACTTAGCTCATAATTTACAAAAGCAGAATTAAAATTCAAGTCTTCTGCTTCAAATTTAATTATAGTTTCATTACAAAATTACAATAGTTTCATTTCCTGGTGCTAAATCCCATATAGAGGCTAGATATTAAGATGAAGACAAAATACTTTATTAACTATAAATTGCATCTTTGAAGAAATTAGTTATATCAGTTCTTGTGGTTCTATGGCAAAAGTGGGGACTACTTGTTTGAAAAGATAAGACCACAGGCCAAACTCAATTGTCATTTGTCTTGTAAGTAAAGTTTTATTGGCACACAGACACACACATCTGTTTATGTGTTATCTATGGTTGCTTTTGCACTACAGCTGCAAAGTCAAGAATTTAGGACAGAGACAATAAGGGAGAAAAAGTCTAAGTATTTTCTATCGGATGTTTTATAGAAAAAGTTTGCTGACCTTTGCTTTATAGAACAAGAAGAGTTGAGGCTCTATCAAGAAAGGTAGGTTCAGGGATAAAATCCCAAGGAGAGAAAAGCAGCCCAGTATGGTGTTATGTCCATCATAGTTGGTAGACAGGTTTGAAGTTTATCTCCAAAGCCCACTAGTTGTATGGCTTTGAATAAGTTATTTACAATAGACAAAACTCTCTACACTTTAATTTCTTCATTTGGAAAACATAGTTTAATAATTCCTTAAAAGGTTATTATAAGGATTAAATAACATCATATAGGTATTTCAGAAATCCTAAATCTTACAATTGTGACTCTGTTGCTTTGGAAGAAGAATAAGAATCGGTAGGAATTATAAAGTACTACAAAGTATTGCAAAAGCTATTTTAAGGAGGAATTTTTTCTTGGTTAACAAAATTGCAAAAACACTAAATTATAGGTTATCATATATGTTAATTAGAAATAAAACCCATCATATTATGGCAACCTTAGGCATATGTTAACCAAAGAAAAGTAAATAACGTATATGCCAGCCTATAAAGTGAGAAGGAAGCAAAAATACTATAATGGATAAAGCTTTGTCCATGGACCTGGATTACCTGGTATAAGTCCTTCTTGCTGAGGCTTACTTTTTAATGAAATGCCTCATCTTTTCTGAAAGAATTTCAACAGCCTTCAATTCAGGAAGAGGCGCTATAACATCTGTTACAAGCCAAACCCCAGTGAAGAAGTAAAATAATCTTATCATTGTCCAAGGAGGATATGTGATATGGGGAACTGATGTAGTCACTTTCTCCTTTGTCTATGCACAAGGTAAATAGTTTTCTGTCTTTTGTGTTGAGATTTAACCTGCTAAGATTTCCGAATTATGTTGTGGATGATTTGATGAGACCTGGAATATGCTGGTCCAATTACTGGGCATTATACCTTTCAACGAGCAGGATACTAGGGTTAGAATGTAAGCCTGGGTAAAATCCAAGTCACAGAGTTTTCAGATCAATCAATCAAATAACCAGTCTTGTGTTTGAACTTCCTCAACACACTAGTGCATGAATTGTGTATCAAGTAATTGACAAGCAGAAAAATATAAGTGGTTGTATACATAGATAGAGGATTTCTTTTGGTCTTCCACTATCTTTTCTAGAAATGACTGGGTTTAAGTCCTATGCTCTCCGAACTACAAAAACAGGGCGTTTTTTTATGTCTAGCTCAGAGTTTTCTGGAGCATATGTAAAAGCTTATCACAGTTCCCAGTTCTTAGGAAAAAGTAAACATTCAATCAATGATATCTATTATTTTTACTGAAAAAAATGAAGACATTAGAAAAGCAGGCTAGATAATGCTATGAGAACAATGAGAGGGATGGGAGTATGTCTTATAAGAAGTCTCATATGCAACTTTCAGTACAAATGAGAATTAGCAGGTAAAGGGGATGAAGAGGAGATAAAAAGGATATTTGTTGATTCTGTCCTGCCTGTGACAAGCATTATATGCCTTGCTGAGTATAATATGCCTTTAAGATAATACCTAATGCTCAATCCACTAATCTGAGGTCATCTGTCCTAGCAGTATACTCTGAACAAAAAGTTCTTACCTACTACGCAGGCCCAGAACAAAGACTCCCCAGAGAAGAAATCAGGCTAGCCATTCATTACATTGTTTGATGTATTTAAAATACTCTATCGCAGGGTGTGGTGGCTCAATCCTGTAATCCCAGCACTTTGGGAGGCCAAGGCAAGAGGATTGCCTGAACCCAGGAGTTCGAGACCAGCCTGGGCAACTTAGCGAGAACTCGTCTCTGTAATAAATTTAAAAATTAGCCGGGAATTGCAGTGCACACCTGTAGTTCCATCTACTTGGAAGGATGAGGTGGAAGGAACACCTGAGCCCAGTAGGATGATGCTGTGGTGACCCTGAGTGTGCCACTGCACTCCAGCCTGGGCAACAGAGTGAGACTCCAACTCAAAACAAATAAACAAAAAAACTGTATCATACAGAGTATGGTATATATATGGATGCTAGTTAATTCCAGTCTCCATCCTCGGTATGGTAAATAATATAAGTAACCTAATTAGGAATACATACTTCAAGGATGAATAGTTAAATCTGAAAGAGTATTCAGAAGTCTATACTTCAGAGGTAGTATACATATAAATAAAGTTTGAGCAAGGATGCCTAAAGTCATGGGAGTTTGTTTTAAGAATACTTAGCCGGGCTCAGTGGCTCAGCCTGTAATCCCGCGCCTTTGGGAGGCTGAGGTGA
>NW_007247688.1:0-40145 GCF_000164805.1 Carlito syrichta | reverse complement strand
ACTCCAACTCAAAAAAAAAAAAAAAATTCAAAAAAGAATACTTAAGAACATAAAAGAAGACACGATTTTCTTTCATAGAGCCAGACCTTATAAAGAATGAAAAAATTCTGGAAGTAGTAGATCATATAACGTTCAAAGCATCTGTTGCTGCTTAGTCTAGGGCTCCATTATCACCATGGTTGACCACATAATTTTGCTTCCTTTTCTCCAACCACCTCTAATTAGCCAGTTTTCTCTATATATTTCTCAAGTTTAGATTCATACAGAGAAACTCTGATTGATATGTTGAGCCAGTGTACAGTTTTGTGAGTCCCCATGTGTTTCAATGGCCAGAGTTTCTCACTAGGCAACCTCACAAAGTTTTGGGCAGCCTAAAATGACTGACTGCATTTGAGTGAGATGCTCACCTCTGATACAATCTGCAGTAAACAGAGGAGTGAATTTATATTGCTCATATCAATTCTACCTATATCTAAAGAACTACTTGGTACAGCAAATCTTGAGCATTGCAAGTATTCAGTGCATAGCTGGCTTCTATTATATACTGTATTTTCCTTAAATGTCAAATTGTCATGTGTGCTCAACATTTTCACTCTGCCTGACAACACCCACCTTCCCACCTTCCTTAGCTTTTGTTTCTAACTCTCTCTCTAATGGACCATAAAAGCAATGATAGTAGGAAAACTTGGGTTTGATATTTAAACCTGGGGTATGCCAGTGTGCTGGTTTAAGGACCTCAGCTATCTGAGAATCTGACATTCCTATTTAAACAATTTATGCTCATTCTTGCTTTACTCACTACTATCCATGTCCGTGTCTTGTATATATTGTATATTTGTGCCTGATAATTTGACCCTATTTAATACTTGTTCCTTTTCTCTTTAGTATTCACTTTGACTTCTATACTTTTGACTTTGGTCCTCAGCCCTAACAGTTTCATTCCATGTCATATATATGAAGGATAGGGGCATAATGTCTCAAGACTCATTTCTCTCTTGAGTCTTGACATATCTTAAGAAATAATCAACAATAGAAGAATATCTATTTTATTAGTAGAATATAGTAGAATATAGATCTCTTTTGAATTTGGAAGGACTTTAAGAGGTATAAATGTATTAAGATAGTGTTCTCAAAATTTTCACTTATTTTAAAAAATAACTCAAAATAATTTTTATTCCGTCTAAGGTTTCATCACAAGATTTTCCATTTGAATCATATCGGCAAACACAGAAAGAATAATTTTGCATAATTTATATCCACCATTGAAGTGAGTTTTACCCAGTTATGTGGAGTCCACAAGAGGAAGAGACCAAATCATTTCCAGTGGTAGAACTAATTTCTTTTTTCAAAAAAAGGGAATTATTTTTGGTGGCAGCAGTACAGTTCTAATGGAATTTGTTTCTCATGAGAAATTATGGGGCTGATATAATTAACAGATGAATATTCTCAATGATTAGCTTGTGGAAAAAATTCAGCTGTGTTTTGCTGATTAGTAGAAATCTCTCCAAAACTTAAGAGAAGCTATCGGTTGGGTTAGTAATTAGGTTAGTGCTCGCTGTGGAAAGGGAAAGGACTTAGATATTGACTTAAGTTGTATCAGACCTGGACATTGGCTAAATTTTCATGGGTATGCTTGGGAAATGGGAGAGTCAGCAACAAAGGTATTATTCAAGAAGAGTGTCAAATAAGAATCTTATAAGACAAGTCATTTTTAAATTATTTTTTCATTACTTCAGCTCAGTAAGGTCTACACATTTGCTTTCATGGCTAATAAAACATCAGAGTTTAGTAGAATAGCCATGTCCTTATAGTCACATGTATCCAGGATTCATTGTAAGTCCAAATACTCACTAGCTCTGAGAACTTGGGCAAATAACATAATTATTTGAGACTCTGGCTACACTCTCTCAAAATGATGCTGTACTAGCCGGGCTCGGTGGCTCAGCCTGTAATCCCCCGCCTTTGGAAGGATGAGGTGAGTGGATTGCCTGAGCCGGCGGGTTCGAGACCCGCCTGGGCAGTGAGACCTCATCTCTACAATAAACCTAAAAATCATCCTGGCATGGTAGCGCATGCCTGTAATTCCGGCTACTTGGAAGGCTGAGGCGGAAGGATCACCGGAGCCCAGCAGGTCGAGTCTGCGGTGGCCAGGAGAGGCCACTGCACTCCAGTCTGGGCGACTGAGACTCCAAGTCAAAAAAAAAAGATGCTGTACTTACTGTACACATTTTTGTAAGATTAAATGACTGCCTCTTTCTCTGGAATATCCTCTCTCTTTTTACTCTTGAAGCCAACTCTTCTCTCTTTTATAACTTTGTGTATGCTGTCTTGGATTTCAAGAGTATCAGATGCCTACGATTATCTAGCCTAGTAGTTTAGCACTATGATTTTCATAAGTTGCAAACTCAGGTCTAAAACAGGGGGATTACTTTGATTTTTCTATATTTATCTTACTTCCCTTCCCCTCAAATTCCTATTCAAATTTCAAACAGAATTCCATTCTCACAGTCATTCAGTGTCTTTTCAGTAAAATCAGCTTTTGCCACCTACCTTCTACCTGGAAACTTATCTGATGCCATCACAGGGTGTGTGTGTGTGTGTGTGTGTGTGTGTGTGTGTGTGTGTGTGTGTGTGTGTTTGTGTAGCTGGTGGAGAGTTGTCTTGGATCCTGTTATAGACATCTATCCAAAGCATATTTTTATTTCCCCACCTGATGGTCAATACGAACAAAACACACCAATAGTGAAACATTGTGGCCCCTCTTAGTTCTGACAGGCTAGCTATGGTCCTTTTGCCTAGACTGTTCTACAGCTGGTTTTATAATCTACTGCACCACAAGGGGTTCAGGAAAACTTAAGAATTCACTCACAGCATTTAGTTATGAAAACTCAGGGCCCTGTGAATTAGGACCATTCATCAGGTTATCAACGCACAGGCAGGGTCCTTCTTTCTGGAACTGCCTGTCTTCGATGCATGAATCCCAGGAAAATGTGATTAACATCTTCTCATCAGAGTTTCATAATGAAGCTTTCAGTCAATGTGGCCAATAAATGCAGAGACTCTAAGGACTATAACTACTGAGACTCTCGCTCTCTCTTCTGATTCAAGAGTTGACTTTCTGTAACAACGTGTGAATGAGTCCTGGGAAGTTTACTTTGTCATTAGGAGTACTAATTGCAGATTACACAACAGGTAGTTCATTGTAAAAGTGGTTTGCATGTGAGGTAGTTTGGGTAGGTGGTTGAGAGAAAATTCAGTTTTGAATCTCTGCTTTTCTTTCTTTTTAGCTATGTGGCTTATCTGTGTGTCGATGATTTCTTTTGTAAAATAAAAATAGTTGACGCACCTAATGGTATTCATGAGAAGATTGAAAAAGATTATATATATAGTTCTTGGAATACTGTCTGCTGTACAAAAAAAGTCAGTTAAAATGGTATTGAACTATAGAAATGGTCGCTGAAAGTATGGCAGAAGATTGAAACAGGACCCCTACCTATCACCATACACAAAACTTAACTCTAAATGGATCAAAGACCTAAATGCAAAACCTAAAACTATAAGAATCTTAGAAAATATAAGAGATACCCTTATGGAAATTGGAACTGGCTGCCAATTTCTGATCAAAACCCTAAGGGCCCATACCATAAGAAATAAGATAGACAAGGGAGATCTCATTAAACTGACGAGCTTCTGCAAAGCAAAAAGAAACCATCAGGAGAGCAGGGAGACAGCTCACAGAATGGGAAAAAATATTGCCAACTGTATATCTGACAAAAGCCTAACATCTAAGATCTACAAGGAACTCAAATGTGCCTAAAGGAAAAAGACAAACAGCCGCTTTAAAAAGTGGGCAAAAGACATGAATAGACACTTCTCAGAAAAAGATATATGGGCAGCCAACAGACACATGAAAAAATGCTCAGTCTCACTCATCATCAGAGAAATGCAAATCAAAACCACATTGAGATACCACCTAAACCCAGTAAGAATGGCCATCATTAATAAAACAAACAACAACAGTTGCTGGTGAGGATGTGGAGAAAAAGGAACCCTTCTACACTGTTGGTGGGAATGAAAACTAGTGCAACCTCCTTGGAAGACAGTGTGGCGATTTCTGAAAGAACTAGAAATTGACCTTCCATATGACCCAGCAATTCCCTATTTGGAAATATACCAGGAGGAACTCAAATCATTCCACAAAAAAGATACCTGCACACACATGTTTGTTGCAGCACTATTCACAAAAGCAGAAACATGGAACCAACCATGGAACATCGATGCTGAACTGGATAAAAAATTGTGGTACATATACACAGTGGAATAATATGCAGCCATAAAGGACAACCATATGCCTTTGCAACAACTAGATGGATTTAGAGTCTTTCATACTAAGTGATCTATCACAGAAACAAAGAACAGAGTACCATATGTTTTCACTCATAAGTAGACCTTGAACAATTATCATAATATTATAAGAAAGGGATTGACAGTAGTGGGAAACTGCCAGGGGTGGGGGGTGGGATTGGCAGTTGAGAGAAACCGCCAGGGGAGGAAGGAGCACACTTCACCAACAAGGACATCTGCATAATGAAAATTTATATACCTAACCCTGAATTGTACCCCACATCTTTAAAATAAAAAAATAAATTAAAATGGTAAAATGTTATTATTTATATTGATTAAAAAAAAAGAAGTTGAATTTTGAAAAAAAGAAAATTCACCAAACTTATCTTTCAAATCCTGAATCCTGGGCTTAGTGTTCCGCAAGTTTATTTAAATTGCTTTAATTGTAAATATTTTATTTTCTGAATTGTATTTCATTGCATTAGACTTCCATTTTAGTAAATAATGGACTAAAAGGTGAGGACTCTGCTCTTGACCAGCACAACTGGAAAGCAGTAAAATATAGAAAATATCTGTTTGAAAGTAACAGAGAGCTACTGAGACAACTAGAACCAAAGGCACTGAAATGTTGGAGAGGAAAGAGCCTCAGACACATGGACTGACCCTCTGTTACTCTCTTTACTCTTGGGAGTATTTGTTGATTCTGGGCATAAAAAAGAGATGGACAGGTCAGGCTTTGAGTTTGTGGAGGGCACACAAAACTGATGGCGAATCTGGAGGAAATTCAAGCAGCCTCAAACACACCAGTAACTTTCCCTTCAACATTTGTGCCACATACTAGGGTCACATAGGACTAAAAATCAAAGTGGAGAGTCTCTACAAAGCTAAGTCTTTAGGTAGTCTCATGAAACAAGGATTGGGTTTCTGTACTGACGAGGGAGAGGAATAAAGAATATATCAGGTTCTCAGTTGAAAACCTTAGCGGATAGGAAGAAATGCAGTAAACTAAACCTTAATACGGCTACAATTCAGTCTTCACTTAGAACTGACCATGACTGGATTAAGGTCCCTACTCTGCCAAGAAAGAAAAGGAAGAAAGATAACATCATCCAAAGTCTCTATATTCTTTCATGGATAATCAAATTAAAAAAAAAATAAGACCACCAGATTACTGGGTCATATGACCACAAAACAATAGAAAAATAAAGCATACCACTATGTGTATATATATATATATATATATATATATATATATATATATATATATATATATCTTGGCATCTTCCTAATCTGAGAAGTGAAAGACCTTTACAACAAAAACCATAAAACACTGCTCAAAGAAATCAAAGATGACACAAACAAATGGAAAAATATTCCAGCTCATGGATTGGAAGAATCAACATTGTTAAGATGTCCATCCTACCCAAGGCAATCTACAAATTTAACTCAATACCCTTTAAATTACCAGAATCATTCTTCTCAGACCTGGAAATGACAATACAGAAATTCATATGGACACTAAGCAACCACAAATAGCCAAAACAATCCTCAGCAGAAAAACCAAAGCAGAAGGTATCACACTTCCAGTCATTAAACTTTATTATAAGGCACGATAATCAAAACAGCATGGTATTAGGAAAAGAACAGGCATATAGACCAATGGAATAGGATAGAGATTCCAGAAGCAAAACCTCAATTTCTCAATCAATTCATCTTCAACAAAGCTTCTACCATAAACCACTGTGGAGAGGAGAACGTATTCAGTAAATGGTGCCGGGAAAACAGGCTGATCAAATGCAGAAGATTAAAACAAGACCCCTACCTAAGACCATACACAAAAATCAACCCTAAGTGGATCAAAGACCTAAACATAAAACTTCAAACTATAAGAACCTTAGAAAATGCAGGAGACACCCTTATGGAAATTGGAACTGGCAACCAATTCCTGATCAAAACCCTTAGTGCCCATATTATAAGAGATAATGTTGTGACTGGAGTGCAAGGAAGAAGTCATCAATGCCCAGAGGGTCAGATTATGAGTCCCTTAATTAGCTGGCAACTGAGGTGGGGTTAATGCCTTCAAAAACTCTTGGCCCCGAATGAGGCAAGGAGAAGGTTTATGAAGGCAAAAACCACAAGTGGGTCACATGGTATGGCACATGGCATGGCATGGAGTACAAACATAAGGTACGCTAGGTTACATAGCATGGGGCACAAACATAAGGAACATTAAAATTGAGAGAAGAGCAAAATGTGCAAACATATACAAATGAATGTGAAACTTGAGGGTGGGGAGTTTCCAGTGTTTAGGGGAAACAAGGGTGTAGGTCCCTAGTTACAGAAAGGTTGCAACCTATAATTTTGGGAAGGTTATGTAGGGGGTAATCTTTAGGTTAAAACAGCTAAAATTGAGGATCTGTTACAAAAGAAAAGTACTTATATTAAATAAGCTATTACAGGCTGTTATAGTTTTTACACAAGTATTTCAATAACATAGACAAGTGGGACCTCATCAAACTGAAAATCTTCTGCAAAGTCAAATAAATTATCAAGAGAGTGGGAGACAGTCCACAAACTGGGAAAAAAATATTTGCCAACTGTATGACTGACAAAGGTCTAACATCTAGGATCTACAAGGAACTCAAACATGCTAAAAAGAAAAAAAACAAACAGCCCCAGTACAAACTGGGCAAAAGATATGAATAGACACCTCTCAAAAGAAGACATACAAGCAGCCAACAGTTACATGAAAAAAAATGCTCAGCCTCACTAGTCATCAAAGAAATTAAAACCACACCGAGATACCACATAATTCCAGTCAGGATGGCCATTATCAATAACTCAAAAAACAATAGATGCTGGAGAGAATGTGGCAAAAAGAGAATACTTCTATACTGTTGGTGGGAGCATAAACTAGTACAGCCTCTGTGGAAAACAGTTTGGTGATTCCTAATAGATCTAAAAATCGACCTTCCTTATGACCCCGCAATTCTCCTTCTGGGAATATACCCAGAGGAACTCAAATTACTATATATAAAAAAATACCTGGGATTCCAAGATGGTGTCAGAGGCAGTCAGAGTGCATGAGTCTCCATATAAATGAATTGATGAAGAGACCAGTATTCACCTTAGGGTGTCAACAAAAGTTGTGTGAATGTCTGATTGAGTGGAGATGTGGAAAGGAGAGAATGGAGATCCCTGCATAGGCAGCTGTTTTGCGCAGCTGCTCGGAACTCAGTGTGCTCTTTGGCCCAGAGGCAAGCACCATCTCTTCAGCACCACTGGGAAAAAGAAAGAAAAAGGATTAGAATAGTGAAATCACCTGCAATAGGTGCCACCTGCTGCTGCAGCCTTCATCCCAGGGCAGACACCAGCAACACAACTGCGAGAAAATATACCAGAATAACCAGACCAGAGTCCCAGCAGAAGAGACCCAGATGTCCTGTTCCTCAACTAAAGCAGTCGCAGCCATCCCCCAACTCCATGGAGGCAAACAGGGGGTTAGATCTGAAGCATTTGCAGTCTGCACTGCAACCTAAGAACCCAGTCTCTGCTCACAGTGGGTGAGCACGGGTGAGTTTTAAAGTGATCCTATACCCTTTCCCCAGTGATCTGTGAGACATGTGACACAGGCAGGCAACATTAGGATCAGCATACATGGAGTGGGCTAAACATAGGAAGACCAGCTGGGGACACCTTATGGCCTCTCCACAACCACAAGGGGCAAACAGGGGGACAGATTTAAAAGTTGGAAGCTCCTCCCTTCTGAAACCCCTCTCCTCTGCCACCAGCTAAGAGAAGAAGTGCTTGGGTCACTCCTACAAGAAACCTGAAATCTTGAAACTGCTGAAAGAGGGTGCTCAAGAATTACATAAGTTTTGTTGTTGTTATTGTTTTAGGGTTTTTGTTTTGTTTTTTGTATGTGCGTGACTCTACCAATATTTTAAAAATATAGCTTGTTGGGAGTGGGCATGTTGTTCTGTTTTACCCCTTCTCCTTCTTCTTTCTGTCCAATAAGGCTATACATGAGTGTGAAAATTTCCTCATATTATTGGATTTAGTTTCTTGGGGTTTTGTTTGTTTATGTGCTGATTGTTTTTTTTCCTAATTTCTTTAATTTTTTTATTTTGTTTTGTTTTTGTTACTGTTCTTATTTGGTTTTCTCTCCCTCTTTCTCTTTCTTTCTCTCTCTCTCTCTCTTTGCTTGTCTCCCGGTTTGCCGGTTTGTATCTTTTTCCTTCTCTCCTGTGTTCTCTCCATTTTCATCCTCTCCACACTCTCTCTTTATTAACTCCTTTCTCTTCCTTCATCTTATTTTGTACCCAGGGAAGATACATATACTCCCATTGTATGGGCATACTATAAGATGGTGGGAAGTATACCCCTGTGGGCCCACACACCAATCAGCAAACATTGTGATTGTCAGACAGCTTTTGAATCTTAGCAGCCCCTAACACACCTCATTCAAATCACAAATCTGCTAGGGAGTAACATAGTTCCCCTGCTTCAACCTGGTTCCAAACATTGAACTAGTCCAGAGGCTTTATTCAAGGGAGAATAGGGGGTTGAGCAAAAAGAAGTGAAAACTACCCCCTTTCTCACTGAGCAACAGAAGTAAAGAAAAAAGAAAAACCCACCACAAATGAATAAAAGCCAAAGAAGAGCCACAGCACCACACAAAGTCCAAAGAGGAGAGTCCACGAGTATACAGACTTTGGAAGTCAAGCAATGAAAAGCACCCAGATTGACTGGTCTCAGACTACAAATACAGAGATTAAGGAATGGATGGGAAAGATGAACAAGGACCAAAAAAAAAAAAAAGCAAGATGAAAACATGAAAGAACTAATAGCTGAGACGAAAACTATAAAAAAAATACAGTAAATGAAATAAATAATAAGACGACAAGCATGTTATGCAGAATTCACCGGGTAGAAGAAAGAATCTCAAAACTTGAAGACCAAAATCTGGAACTAACCCAATCTGTTGAAAACATAGAAAGGAAACTTTAAAAGATGGAACAAAGCCTTCAGGAGATATGCAACTATATTAAGAGATTGAACCTAAGACTGATAGATATCTCTGAAGCAGATAAGGGGAATGAAAGCAGTCTGGAACAAACATTCCAAGAGGTTATCCAAGAAAACTTTCTGCATCTCATCAGAGACATGACAATCCTAACACAAGAGATACAGAGAACCCCTGCAAGGCATCACATAAGAAAACCAACTCCTAGACACACAGTAATGTGCTTACACAAAGTAGGTATAAAGGAAAAAATCCTAAAGGCAACAAGACAGAAAGGTCAGACTACCTACTGGGGAAGGCCAATCAGAATAGCAGAAGACTTATCTACAGAAACACTGCAGGCTAGAAGAGAATGGAGACCAATTTTCAAAACATCCAAAGACAAACAGTTCCAATCAAGAATTTCCTACCCAGCTAAGCTAAGCTTCATCAGTGATGGAGAATTAAAATTCTTCCCATTCAATCCCCAAGAGTGTATGCTGCCTCCAGACCAATTCTTAGGAAGATATCATGCACACAAGAAAGAAAAAAGAACAATCACATTCCTTCCAAGAACGGAAGAAAACAAAAAACCAATAAAGCATGCATCATGACTGCAAGATTGAAAACACACATGTAAATCAACCCCCAAATCAAAAGAAAACTAGCAAACAAGTAAACAAACAACAACAAAGTCTATAAGAGCTTGAATATAAGTATTAAACTCTCACTTCTCAATAATCAGCCTGAATGTAAATGGACTAAATGCACTATTTAAAGGGCATAGAATGGAAAACTGGATAAAGAAACATGATGCAACAATATAATGTCTTCAGGAGACACATTTCACCAGAAGGAACATTCACAGACTCAAAGTTTGATGATGGAAAACAAATTTTAGACGAATGGAACACAAATGAAAGCAGGTGATGCAATCTTAATATCAGACAAAATAACCTTTAAGCTATCAAAAATTTTAAAAGATACAGAAGGACACTACATGATGATAAAAGGTTCAATTCATCAACAAGAAATATCCATCCTAAACATATATGCACCAAACAAAGGAGCACCAGGTTTTATAAAGCTGCTAATATGTAAACTTTAAAAAGATATTGACTCTAACACTATCATAGCTGGGGACTTTAATATCCCACTATCTACCCTAGATAGATCACTGAGACAAAAAATCAACAAGGAGATATGGAATCTCAACTTGATGCTTGACCAAATGGACCTGATAGATACCTACAGAAAACTCCATCCAACAACCACGGGTACTCCAAGATGCATCACATCCTTGGCCATAAATCAAGTACAAACAAGTTTCATAAGATTGAAATACTGTCATGCACATTCTCAGACCACAGTGGAATAAAAATAAATATCAACACCAACATGATTCCCCCCAAACCCACAAAGACATGGACACTAAGCAGTATGATGCTGAATTACTCCTGCATCAACATGGAAATCAAAAAAGAAATTAAAATATTCCTGGAAACAAATGAAAACCAAAAAATGTCTTACCAAAACCTCTGGGATGCCATGAAGCAATGCTACGAGAGGAATTCATATCTCTACAAACACATATGAAGAAAATGGTAAGATCACAAGTTAACAGTCTAACAAATCACCTAAGGGAGCTGGAAAAACAAGACCACCAAAACCCTAGCTTCAGCAGAAGAATTCAGATTACCAAAATAAAAACTTGAATCTGTGACATAGAAGACAAAAATATTATAGAAAAAAAATCAACAAAGCAAAAGGCTGGTTCTTTGAAAGGATAAACAAGGTTGATGGGCCCTTAGCAAAACTGACCAAGAAAAAACCCAAATAAACACAATCAGAAACACAAACAATGAAGGCACAACTGACCCCAAAGAAATACAAAAGATTACCAGAGATTACTATGTATACTTGTATGGAAACAAACTCGAAAATCTAAGTGAAATGGAGGACTTTCAAACAGCACACAACCTCCCCAGGTTGAAACAAGAAGAAATTGAGATCCTAAATAGATCTATAACAATCTTAAAATTGACTTTGTCATAAGAAAACTACCTACAAAAAAAAAGCCCTGGATCACATGGTTTTCCAGCAGAATTCTATGAAACATACAAGGAGGAGCTGAAACCAATCCTACCGAAAGTATTTCAGGAAATCAAGAAAGACAAAATGGTTGCCAAATCATTTTATGAAGCTAACATCACATTGACACCTAAACTAGGTAAAGATTTGGCAAAGAAAGAAAACTAAAGGCCAATATCCTTGATGAACACAGCTGCAAAAATTCTCAACAAAACTCTATGCAAACTGAATCCAACAACACATCTTAAAAGTCATCCACCATGACCAAGTAGCCTTCATCCTCAGGATGCAGGGCTGGTTTATTATCTGCAAAACCATAAATGTAATTAAATACATCAACAGATGTAAATATAAGAATCATATGATTGTATCATTAGATGCAGAAAAAGCTTTTGATAAAATACAGCATCACTTCTTTATAAAAACCCTTGAACATCTAGGCATAGATGGAACATACCTCAAAATAGTAAGAGCCATCTATGATAAACTCACAGCCAACATACTGCTAAATGGACAGAAACTGGAAACATTTCCCCTGAAAACTGGAACAAGACAAGGCTGCCCACTTTCACCTCTCCTATTCAATATTGTATTGGAAGTCCTGGTTAGAATAGTTAAACAAGAGAAGGAAATCAGGGGTATCCAAATAGGAAAAGAAGAAGTTAAGTTATCTCTCTTCATGGATGACATGATCCTATACCTTGAAAACTCGAGAGAATCTGTCAAAAGCCTCCTTCCACTGATAAAAGACTTTTGCAAATCTCAGGGTATAAAATAAATGTGAAAAAGATAATCATATTTCTACATACCAATAATAAACAGACAGAAACCCAAATAAAAAGCACAATCCCATTAACAATAGTCACAAAAAAGTGAAATACCTTGGCATCTTCCTAACCAAAGAAGGGAAAGACCTTTATAATGAAAACTACAAACCACTGCTCAAAGAAATCCAACAAGTCAAAAGCAAATGGAAAAATATTCCATGCTCATGGATTGGAAGAATTAATATTGTTAAGATTTCCATTCTACCAAAGGCAATTTACAGATTTAATGCAATACCTATTTAATTACAAACATCATTCTTCTCAGACGTGGAAATGACAATACAGAAATTAATATGGAAACATAAAATACCACAAATAGCCAAAACAATCCTTAGCAAAAGAAACAAAGTGGGAGATATCACACTTCTAAGCTTCAAACTCTACCCTAAAACTACAATAATCAAAACAGCCTGGTATTGGTACCAGAACAGGCAAATACACCAATGGAACAGGATAAAGATTCTGGAAGCAAAACCTCAATTCCTCAACCAACTCATCTTTGACAAAGCCTCCACCAACAGCCAATGGGTCAAGGAGAACCTATTCAGTAAATTGTGCTGGGAAAACTGGCTGACTACATGCCGAAGAATGAAACAAGATTCCTACCTATCACCATACACAAAATCAACTCTAAATGGTCAAAGATCTAAATGTAAAACTGCAAACTATAAGAATCCTAGAAGGAAAGGTAGGAAACACCCTTACAGAAGTTGGAATAGGAAACTAAATCCTGATCAACTCTCCAAAAGTGAATGCCATAAAAGATGAAAGACAGGTGGTACTACATGCATGGTGAATGCCAATGCACTATCCTTTTTCCCATTTGGTGTCTTTTCTCCCATCTTCCGTTTCTCAGGCTTCTGTATTAATTTGACACCATATACAACACTAAGTACCATATGCAAAAGGCACAAGCTGAGTGACTGTAGGTAGATAGAAACTGAGATCAGAGATAAAAAATTGGTCAGATTGGTCTGTGTCCTCCGAGGATACTATTGAAACACACACACACACACACACACACACACACACACACACACACACACACACACACAACCAAATTCAGGAGAATAGGCTCTAGTCTAGGCTTCTCATTAACTAGTGATAAGACTTTGAGAAAGTCACTTTTTCTCTAAATCTCAATTTCATGCTTTGTAAAGCCAGACAATGACTCAGATACCTATTTCCAAGAATTCTTCCATTTCCAAGATTAAAGTAAACTGATCTAATGTGGCATAGTTTAGAAACCTCTGATATAATTCTAGGAGAATCTATTTATGGTTTTATTAAAGGTGTTTTAAAATTAGCTTTGTATCTTTTAACTCACATCTCACCTACCCTCCAGCCAACTGTCCCAGCCGCTGGTACTCACCATTCTATTCTATTTCTATGGGTTCGGCATTTTTAGATTCCATATATAAGTGAGATAATGTGGTATTTGTCTTCCTGTGCCTGATTATTTCGTTCACAATAATGCCCTCTGCATTCATTCATGTTGTTGCAAATCACAGGATTTCCTTCTTTTTCATGACCTAATAGTCTTCCATTGTGTAACCAACTGACAATATACATATACTTCAAAACATCATGATGTGCACAATAAACACATACAATTTTATGTGTCGTTTTAAAAGTAAGTAAATTTGAAAAAGAAGTTAAAAATTAAAAATATTTTAGCTGTTCCACAATGCCAAAAACAATAAGTTTTGTTGAAGTATAATGTGCATAAAATGCAGTTCACTTATTTTATGTGTACAGTTCAATATGTTTTGGCAAAAATATATACATATATAACTATTTGTGCATTGTTATGTAACTACTCTCACAATCAAGATATAGAATATTTCCACCAGTCCCAGAAGCAAGCTCATATCTTTAGCTTCAGGCAACCACTGATCTGATTTATGTCACTATAGTTTGTAATTTTGTAAATGCCATATAGATGTAATCATTATAATATGTAGTGTTTTGTGTTTGACTTTTTAAACCTAAAATAATAATTTTTAAAGGTATTCATGTTATTTCTTATTATTGATAGTTAATTTTTTAATATATTTCTGAGTAATATTCTATTGCATGCTATACTTTGTTTATCTACCCATCAGCTGATGGATAATTAAGTTGTTTCCAGTTTGGTGCTATTATGAGTAAATCTGCTATAAATATCCATGGATAATTTTCTGTCTAGTCATTTATCATTCATTTGGGATGAATATCTAGAGGCAGGCTATCTGGTTCACATAGTAACTTTAGGTTTAGCTTTATAAAAATCTACCAAACTGTTTCCTAAAGTAACTGTACCATTTGTGTTTTCACCAGCAATGTATAAGAGTTTCAATTGTTCCATAACCTCTTTGACACTTTTGTATGATTTTAATATGCACTTTTCTAACAACTAATGAGAGTAGTCATCTTTCCATGTATGTCCTTGTCTGCCATATGTATATCTTCGGTGAAATGTCTGTTAAAAATCTTTTGTACACTTTAAAAATTTTGTTTAATGGAATTTTTAACTGAAATAATTGTAGATTGACATGAAGCAAAGATTCTTTGAAAAAATTCCTCCAATTTTTAACAATACTAACAGCTTACAAAGCTATTATATTATATAAAAACCGACATATTGATACAGATACAGTCCATCGATCTTAATCAGATTTCCTCAGTTTTATTTGCACTCCTATATGTGTATGTGTGTGCACTCTAAATTTTATACAAGTCCATTATCTGTGTAGAATTGTATATTCACTACCACTTTGATACCAAAGTGTTTCAATACCACAAGAACTTCTCTGCTTCTTTATAACCACTGTCGTCTCTCCACATACCTACACCCTCACCTGTGTCCATTCCTAACCTCTAGTAACCACAAATCAGTCCATATCTAAGATGGTGTAATTTCCAAAAGTTACATAAACAAGTTCATGCCTTTTAATTCAGCATCCTCCCTGAAGAGTCATCAAATTTATGACATTTCAATAGTTTGTTCCTTTGTATTGGTGAATAGTATTCCATGGCATGGTTGCACCACAGATTGCTTAACCACTCTCCTGAAGGACATTGAGAATGAATGCAATTTTGACTATTACAAATAACACTGCTATGAACCTTTGTATATGGTGTGGGGGGACTTGTAGAAGGATTACTATATGCCATTCTCACCAAAAGACTTGGGGTAGTCCACCTTGGTAAACCCTCTCCACCTCAGACAGCACCAACAGGGCTTCTACAATCTACGTATAGTACACTTTATAGTAGAGTATTTTTTAGTTGTTTATTGTAGCAAAGACATTACTCGTCACAAACTTGTAGGGGTTTTTGTCCACCCTTGCCCTATACCCTTCACAAGGATTACCCGAAATGACTCATAGGTTTAACAACTAAGAATTAAAATTATAAGTAAGTAAACATAAGATAAAAATCTTTATTTTAACAATCAAGAATTAGCATTATAATTAAGTAAACATAAGGGAAAGTCTTTATGAGCTTAATATACGTAAACATTTCTTAGGACACAAAAACCAAAATAAATCAATCTTCCATTAAATATTTGAAATACACAAAAGTGATATAAAGAACTGGTATTAGAATATTTAAAGCACTCTTACAACTTCAAAGTCAGACTACAAATAATTCAATTAAAAATTATGCCAGTCTAGGGTAGGCAGGTGGAACATGAAAAGAGGAATTAACAAAGGGCTTAGTTCAGGAACTCTTTTTTTTTTCCCTAGTGGGTCCAAGATTATTCTGTCCTACACAGAGAAAACTCGTCTGTCTTGGAAGGGGTGGGAGATCAACACAGATTGGATTTGCTTCATGAACTTCACTAATGTTTCCAAGTGGCACATGGTTATGTTGGTATCCATTTTTTCTCATATTTACCTGTCCCCTAGACTAGTGCTCACTGAACTCTACGAAACCAGAGAGAGGAAGGAAGCATGAAGAAGACTACCTCTAAACATGCTCTTTTTTTTCTATTCCACAAACTCCCATCCACTTGGACATCATTGTTCTATACCTTGATAAAACCTAGAGAGTCTGTCAGAAGTCTCCTTATGCTGGTAAATGACTTTGGTAAAGGCTCAGATAACAAAATCAAAGAGCAAAAAGCAGTTGCATTTCTATACACTAGAAACAAGCAGGTGAAGGACCAAATAAAAAACATGCATGAATCCCTTTCACAATAGCCATACAAAAGAAAGAAAGAAAGAAAGAAAGAAATACCTTGGCATCCACCTAACCAGGGAAGTGAAAGACCTTTACACTGGAAACTACAGAACACTATTCAAAGAAATCAAGGATGACACAAACAAATGGAAAAAAAAATCCCATCCATGGATTGGAAGAATCTATATTGTCAAGAAGTCCATCCTACCCAAGGCGATCTCTGGATTCAATGCAATACCCATAAATTTGCCAATATCATTTTTTACAAATCTGAAAATGAAAATACAGAAATGATATTGAAACAAAAAAAAACACAAATAGCCAAAACAATCTTCAGCAAAAGGAACAAAGCAGGAGGTATGATTCTTAAGTTTGGATGTTTTACATAATCCCACGTTTCTTGAAGACTTTGTTCCATTCTCTTGATTCTTTTTTTCTTTATTGTTGCTTGATTGGGTTAATTCAAAAGCCTTGTTTTCAAGTTCTGAGATCCTTTTTTTGCTTATTCTAGTCTACTTTTAAAAACTTTCCACTGCGTTTTGTACCTACCTACACCTCCAAAGTTTAAACTTTATTGCAAGGCTATATAGTAGCCAAGATGACATGGCATCGGTACAGGAATAAGCACATAGACCAATGGAACAGGACAGAGATTCTGGCAATAAAAACACAGTCTCTTAACCAGTTCATCTTTGTTAAAACCACCAGTAGCAATCATTGGGGAAAGGGGACTATATTTAGCAAATGGTGCTAGGAAAGCTGTGGTCAGTACATGCAGAAGAATGAAACTAGACCCCTACCTATAGCTATATACAAAAATCAACTCTACAAGGATCAAAGATCTAAACGTGAAAACCCAAATTATTAAGAAACCTAGAAGAAAACGTAGGAAACACTCGTATGCACGTTGGAGTAGGCAACAAATTATTGACCAAGTTTCCAAAAGCGAATGCCATAAAAGCTAAAATAGGCAAGTGGGACCTCATTAATCAGAAAAGCTTTTGCACAATAAATGAAACCATCAACAGAGTAAAGAGATAACCCACAGAATGGGAAATAATATTTGCATGTTATACATTTGTCAAAGGCATAACATTCAGGATCTATAAGGAGTTTAAACAAAATGAAAGGAACAAAGCCAAGCAACTTCTTAAAAACTGGGCAAAGGACATTAACAGATACTTCTCAAAAGATAACATACAGCAGCCAACAGACATATAAAAAAGTGTTCAGCCTTACTAGTCATCAGAGAAATGCAAATTAAAACTAGAATGAAGTACAACCTAACTCCAGTAAGGATAACTATCATTAATAAGGAAAAAAGAAAAACAAGTGCAGGGACTGGTGGAGAGAAAAAGGACTCTTCTATACCGTTGGTAGAAACGCAAGCTAGTTCAGCCTCTGTGAAAAACAGTATGGTGATTCCTAAAAGAACTAAAAATTGATCTTCTGTATGATCCAGCAATCCCTCTCCTGGCGATATTCCCAGAGGAACATAAATCAGTCTACCAAAAAGACACCTATACATGCATGTTTATTGCCGCACTACTACCAATCCCGATGCACACTAAAGTGAACTGGATTAAAAGACGTGGTACATATGCATGATGGAGTATTACATAGTCATAAAGAAGAACAAAATCATGGACTTCGCAGCAACTTTGGAGACCATCATACTAGTAAACTATTACAGAAATAAAGGACTGAATACTGCATGGTCTCATTCATAAGTAGGCCCTGAACACTAGTCACATTAGCACAAGTGTGGGATCAGCAACCACAAGGCATTGCTAGGGGAGGGAGGAAGCAAGGTGTGGGCCATATGACAACTCAAAGTGTACCTGGTTCACTACTAGGGGAAGTGATGATAGCTAGAAACCCAAACTTCGCCTGCATGCAGCTTACTTATATAGTTAATTCTCACTTGTACTCTACACCTCTATTAAAAAAAAAAAAATGGCCGGGCTCGGTGGCTCAGCCTGTAATCCTGCGCCTTTGGGAGGCTGAGGTGAGTGGATTGCCTGAGCCCGTGGGTTCGAGACCCGCCTGGGCAGCAAGACCTCATCTCTACAATAAATAAAAAAAAAATCAGCCGGGCGTGGTAGTGCATGCCTGTAATTCCGTTTACTCGCAAGGCTGAGGTGGAAGGATCGCTGGAGCTAGCAGGTCGAGGCTGCGGTGGCCGGGAGCGGCCACTGCACTCCAGTCTGGGTGACAGAGTGAGACTCCAACTCAAAATAAATAAATAAATAAATAAAATTTAAAAATTGAATTGTGTACTTTAAATATATAGATAGCTATCTCTCAACTTTATACTCTCATAATCATTCCTATTATTGATTGACTTGCCTTTTTTAAAAAATTTCAGTAGCTTTAGGGGGTACAAATAGTTTTGGTCTGGGCTTGAAGGGTAACCACCCACCCCCACCTGTGCCTATTGCACCAAATAGATGATGTTTTTTGGCCCCCCACCCCTTCTCCTTCTTTTTTTTTGAGTTTCCAGTGTCCATTACACCATTCTCTATGCCTTAACTCCCACTTATACAAGAGGAGACCCTAGCCCCCAAAGCAAAGTTCTTTTTTGAAAGGCAGACCCTCACAATAAAAGTTTCCCTCACTAAGTAAGTGTTCTAGGAGTCCATCAGCATCAGCGTAACAGCTAGCGTTGTTGTGAGAGGCTGCATTTGATTTTAGTGAATTTTTTTCTTTTTTCTTTTTTAGATTCTTTCAATATGTTTTCCATTTCATGATGTGTGATTTATGAGCGCATTTGGCCACACCGCGTTGAGTGTTCAGCAGCTGTTGAACAAAAACGCATGAACCCCAAACCCCACCCTCCCTATTCATCCAATCTCACCCCAAGTGAGATTGTTTCCCCAGATGAAAAAAGTCCTCAAAGGGAAACATTTTGTCAGTGTGGAAGAGGTGAAACAAAAAATGGCAGAAACACTAAAAGGTGTCAAAATTGACAAGTTCAAAACTGTTTTGAGCAATGTAAAAGCATCTCACTGGGTGTATTGTATCAAATGGAGAGTACATCGAAGGGGACTGAAGCGTAAACATGTAAGAATAAATACACCATGTTTAATGAATAAATTCTTTTTGGGGGGGTTCTCTTCATAAGTGAGAACATGAAGTGGCTGTTTTTCTATTCCTGAGTTATTTTATATAGGAAGACATTCTCCAAATCCATCCAAGTTGCTGCAAAAAACATTATTTCATTCATTTTGATAATTGAGTAGTATTCCATAGTGTATATATATATATATATATATATATATATATATATATATATATATATACTACATTTTCATTATCCACTAATTGGCTGATGGGCATTCAGGTTGATTTCTTTGCAATTGTGAATTGTGCTGCAATGGAATTGGGTTCTTGATTTGATTCTCAGCTTGGTTGCTATTAGTGTATAGAAGTACTACAGATTTGTGTTCGTTGATTTTGTGTCTGGAAGCTTTACTGAATTCATGTATCAAGTTCAGGAATATTTTGGAGGGGATTTTAGTATTCTCTATGTATAAAATCATATTTTTGTCATACAGAGATAGTTTGATTTCTTCTTTTCTAGTTTGGATACCCTTTATTTCTTTTTCTTGTCTGATTGCTCTGGCTAGAACTTCCAGTACTATATTGAAGAGGTGTGGTGAAAGTGGGCATCCTTGTCTTGTTCCAGTACTGAGGGAAAATGCATTCAGTTTTTCTCCATTCAGAATGACATTGGCTGTGTGTTTGTCATCCTTGTATATGGCTTTTATTGTTTTGAGGAATGCTCCCTCTATGCCTATTTTTCTGAGGGTTTTTATCAAGAAGGGATGCTGGATTTTATCAAATGTTTTAATGTGTCTATTGAAGTGATCATACAATTTTTGTTTTTAATTCTGTTTATATAGTGGATTGTGTTTATTGGCTCGCACATGTTGAACCACCCTTGCATCCCTGGGATAAAACCCCATAGTATATTGTTTTTTATGTGTTATTGAATTAAAATTGGTAATGTTTGTTGAGGATTTTTGTGTCCAGGTTCATAAAGGATATTGGTCTATAGTTTTCTTTTTTTGTTGTATCTTTTTTCCTGGCTTTGGTATCAGAGTAGTAGTGGCTTTGTAGAATGTGTCAGGGAGGATACCCTCCTCTTCAATGTTGTGGAATAGCTTCAGTAAAATGGGTACCAGTAATTCTTTGAAGGTCTGGTAGAATGCAGCTGTGAGTCTATCAGGTTCTGGACTTCTTTGTTGTTTTTGTTGGGAGACTTTTAATTACTGTTTCAATCTTCCTACTCATTATTGGTCTAGTCAGGGTTTCTATTTCTGCCTGATTCAAGGTTGGAGAGTAGCCTGTTTCCAAGAATTTATCCATTTCCTCTAGATTGTCTAATTTGTTTGCATAGAGGTATTCATAATAGTCTTAGATGATCTGTTGAATTAGTTATAATGTATTCTTTTTCATTTCTTAATTTATCTAGCATGTGGCCTTTCAATTTTATCTTTTCTAAGATGCAGCTTTTTGTTTCATTAATCCTGTGGTTTTTTGTTTCAATTTAATGTAATTCTGCTCTGATTCTTTTTTTTTTTTTTTCTGCTAGCTTTGGATTTGGTTTGTTTGTGTTTTTCTACTTCACTGAGGTGTGATGATGTTAGGCTGTTGATATGTGCTCTTTCAGTTTTATTAATATAGCCCTTAGGCAATATAAATTTTCCTCTGAGCATAGCATTGGCTGCATTCCAGAGGTTTTGATCGTTTTTTAAATTGTTTTCATTCATTTTGAGAAATTTTCTAAATTTCCATCTTGATTTCTTTGTTGACCCAAGTATCATTTAGGAGTAGATTATTCAACTTCCCTGTTTTTGTATGGTTTTGCACATTTTTCTTTGAGTTAATTTTCTAGTTTTATTCTACTGTGGTGTAAAAAGATACTTTATATGGTTTCAATTATTTTGAATTTATTTAGATTTGACTTTTGGCCTATAGAACGGTCTATCTTGGAAATCATTTCATGTGCTGATGGGAAAACTATATATTCTGTAGTTTGGGGATGGAATTTTCTGCAGATGTCTGTTAGTTCTTTTTGCTCTAGAGTCCAGTTTATCTTCAATACTTCCTTGTTGAATTTCTGCCTTGATGATCTGTCTATTGCTGTCAGTGAAGTTTTGGTGTCTCCCTCTATACTGTATTGCTATCTCTTTTTTTTTTAGGTCTAATAGAATTTTTTTTTTACAAAACTGGGAACTCTGGTGCAAGACACATATATTTTTTAATTTTTTTTTTTTTTGAGTTGGAGTCTCACTCTGTCCTCCAGACTGGAATGCAGTGGCACGCTCTCTGCCACCACAACCTCAACCTGTTGGGCTCCAGTGATCCTTCCACCTCAGCCTTCCAAGTAGCCAGAACTACAGGTGCGTACTACCACACATGGCTAATTTTTGATTTATTGTAGAGATAAAGTCTCCCCAAGTTGTCTGGGTGGGTCTAGAACTCGCAGACTCAGGCAATCCACTGGCCTCAGCCTCCCAAATTGCTGGGATTATAGGCTGAGTCACCGAATATGGCCATATTTTGAAAATTTTTATGTCTTCTCATTGCATTGTTCCTTTTATCATTATATAATAATGATTTTTTTCTTTTTGTCCTGTTGTTAATTTAAAATCTGTTCTATTTGATATGATAACGGTCACTCCTGGTTATTTTTGGTTTCCATGTGCATGGAATATTTTCCCCTACCCCTGTACCTTAAATCTGTAGGAGTCCCTGCAAATTAAATGGGTCTCTAGAAGGCAACAGATTTCTTTTTTCATTCTGCAAGTCTATGTCTTTTTAGTGGGGGATTGACATCCTTTACATTTAGAGTTAATAATGCTGTGGTAGGTACTAGTCCATCTATTGTATTGGCTGTTATCTGGTTGCTTTATTTATTTATTTTCTCTATTATGTTGGTGTTCCATAACGCCTGTGAACTTTATGTTTTCTAGCATTTTTCTACTGGCATACTTTTATCTTTTGTTTCAGTATTTAGAACTCCTTTGAGTATTTCTTGTAGAGTCAGCCTAGTGGTGACAAATTCCCTCAGTGCTTTTCTGACAAAGTCCTCATTTCTTCTTCATTTATGAAACTTAGTTTTGTGGTATACAAAATCCTTGGCTAACTGTTACTCTGTATGAGAAAATTGAAGATGGGACCTCAATTCCTTCTGGCTTGTAGCACTTCCTCTGAGAAGTCTGTGTTGGTTTGGTAGATTTTTACCTTTGTATGTTACTGAATTATTTTTGTCTCACTGCTTTTAAAGTTCTTTCGTTTACATTAATTTTGTGTAACTGGATAATTATATGCCTTAGGGATGCCTTTTTTCTAATGAGTCTTCTTGTGGTTCTCTGGGATTCTTGTATCTGTATGTTAAATTTCTAGGAAGGCCAGGAGGTTTTCATCCTTATTCATTCTGATGGGTTTAACAAACCTGTTGCTTTCTTTTCTTTCTCAGCAACACCTATGATTCTTAAGTTTGGATGTTTTACATAATCCCACATTTCTTGAAGACTTTGTTCCATTCTCTTGATTCTTTCTTCTTTATTGTTGCTTGATTGGGTTAATTCAAAAGACTTGTTTTCAAGTTCTGAGATCCTTTTTCTGCTTATTCTAGTCTACTTTTAAAAACTTTCCCCTGCGTTTCGTACTTCCCATAATAATTCTTTCATTTCCAGAATTTCAGCTTGTTTGTGTGTGTGTGTGCGCGCGCACGTGCATATGCAGGTGTACATGTCTTTGGATAATTTTTCATTAATGTCCTGAATAGTCTTTTAAAATTTTTTTAATGTAAGCTTTTTTCTCTTGAAATTCATTGATCAATTTTATAGCCAAAATTTTGAATTTTATGTCTGGAATTTCAAGGATTTCATTTTCATTACAGTTTGTTGCTGAGTGGTTGGTATGATATTCTGGGGATGTTGAAGAACTCTGCTTTTTGTATTGTCAGAGTTATTTTTTTGTTTTTTTCTCATTTGGGTAGACTATTTTTTCTAATTTGAGGTCGGCAGGGGGCTAACATAAGCACCATAGGGTTTTTTCTTGGTTATATATAGCGAGTTTCTCATTTGCCAGCTGTGGCAGTCCTGTGCTGTGGTGTGCCTGCACTGGCTCATAGCATCCTAAGTGGCCAGAGTGGTCTGGAAAGTGATGTTAGCTGGGCTTTGGGATCAGGCTTTCCCCAAAGCTGAGGCATTACATCCAATGTGATGGCCTGTAATGTTGACCTCTGACCAGCAGGTGGTACTTCTGGGAGAAAGCCAGCTGTGATGGTGGTTGTGGGCTTTCTTCTTGGCATGTGTTGCTTCAAGGAAATAAATGTCCAGCCAACCTATCCTGAGGGCAGTGCTCTGGGGATTACCCAAGTTCTCTGTTTGAGTCTTGATGGAAGTGTTGGGGTAGGAAGGAGGAGCTTCAGCACCCCACAAGAGTGTTCTCTTTGCTGTCCCAGTGGGGATTAGGAGGAAGTCCAGGGCCACTGTGGTAACACTGTTGTGCAGGCAGACAGAAGAGTTTACAAGGAGAGTTGAGGTTGCTATAGCAAGGAGTCTCACACAATTCCCACCTCGGCCTCAGACAGTTTGCCTTATGAATATCAAGGTGTAGCCTGCCTCGGGGCCTTAGGTGTCCTCAGACAACCCATCCTTGCCAGCAACTGCCTGCAGCTGTGGATTTTGCCCTTGGAGTCTGGCCCCTTCCAGACTGGCTAGAAAGCAGCTACACCACCACTAAGAGTTGAGTTCCTGGGAAATATCAGCTAACGCTGCTCAAATCTTTCTTCCTTTCTTTTTTTTTTTTTTTTTTTTTTGCGCCACTTCATGTGGGCTTTGGCAGAGTCTGGCTATGGGTAAGGCAGTTTCCTGTGAGGATCGGTAATCCAAAAGGCTCAGAGGGCCCCCCAGGTCCATGGCAGGATCACAGAACTCCTGAATTCCTTTAATTTGCCTTCCCCACTATGTCCAGAGGCTACTGATGGACTGTGGTGGTACAGAAACTCTTACCAATTTTTACCTGGATTGCTGTAACAGCATACTAACTTGTTATTCTCCCTCCAGTGCTGCTTTTAATCTATCTTTCATACAGCAACCAGAAGGAGTTTTCCAAAATTTAGACTTAATGTTAACTCCCTGGTTTAAAACCAATGGCAACTCCAACAGCTTATAGAACATCCTTATAGTGGCTGCAACCCATTTTTTTAGCCAGTTTCATTGATAGATTTTATTCTACTTACATACAAAGCACCTTTTCACTCCTGCCAATAAACTCCTCCCACACTTCTCACTTCATTTTCATAAGCTCTCAGTTTCTACCAGATTCCTACCCAGTTTTTCTATCTTGAAAGATATAATTATCCTTCAAAGAGCTGCTTACTAACTTATCTGAGAAGATTATTTTAAGTCTTGAATAAAATGAGCATTTTTATATCATTGCTTTCAAGGTTAGTGGATGACACAGGACATGGCTTTAATGATGTGTTTTCTCAAAGCCAGGAACTTTTAGGAGGCAGAATCTTCATTTTACACATGTTGACATCTCCACTTCCTGACATATCGAAAGACTTAATAAATACTGAGTGAATAAATGAAACCAGGTTTTGTGCTTTTTCTAATATGCGACTATTCACTCAATTTGTTGATAGATACAGAACTATTCACCTCATTATTTAAATATTTTATTATCTGGCTCACCATTACTCTCCAATTCCACTTGTGTTTTTAAAAATATATTAATAATTTATCTATGCACATAGATACATTTTATAATCTCATAAGCCTCATCTTCTTTAATGATCTTGTTCTACCAACTACTTCAGGTGCTCACTGCTGAGGTCTGCCCACACCTGCCATTACCAGTAAATATCCCCTTTCATCGACAATTCTTTGACCTCACTTGTACCTGTAATAGATTGACTTTGCCATCTCTACTGTCCTTTAACTCATTTTGCCTATTCTTTCCTCCTTATCTATTGAATGCTATTGTCTAACATTATATGAACTCTTTTGTATGTACCCTCATATCTCTTGCCTCTCTTTCCCTATGGCATACTCTCTTATTACATTACCATCTCAAATTAAATCTTCTACTACTACTTTGAGCCTACATAGCAGAGTGTGACTGGGGAAAAAGCACAGCTATATTTACTGATCCCACTTTAAATTAAGATCTGCCCACTTCAGATGTGTTATTTGTGCTGGTAGGCAATTATATATTTCTTTAATCAATTTATCTTTCTTCCTTCTAAAAAGATTATTTCACATCTTTTCATTTATTCTCAAACCTTCAATATCTGCTTTCCTCACTCTCATCTTTCTTCTTATTCCATGGAGAAAGCAAAAGCAAGTCACAGCCTTCCCACTGTTGCTATGGATAGGCAGCTATTATCCCACAGCCAACTCTTCCACTCATGCCCCAAATCCTGTCTCTTTTCATTCAAAGACATTACTCTAATAATTGCCTTCCTCTCTCCTGCAGCATCAGTTTCCACCTCTCCTCTCCAGTGTAGGATTATTTTTCAACATGCTATACATTTTCTATCCTAAAATACAAAAAAATATAAATAACAACAACAAAAAACAAAACAAAAGCTCTGCTTTGATCCCATACCATTCCTGATACAATACCATTTCTCTGCTTCACTTTAAAGCAGGAGGGCTGTTTATATGTACCCATTTGTACCTCCTCTCTCTTCTCTCTCTCATTCTTTTCTGAAACCCATCTTGTCAGTCACTGTAACCACCTATTGATAAATCTAGTGATTACATTCTCAGCCCTCATCCTCCTTAGCCTATCAGCAGCTTTTGACATAATTGTTTCTGTCTTCTTGAAACACTCTTATTTGGCTTCTAGGAAGTCACTCTATTTTCCTCCTACTGACTGGTCACTCTTTGTGGTCTTCTATGTGCTTCCTTTCCATTTCCCAAACTCTAAATGTTGTGTACTCCCAGGAATCAATCCTTGAATTGTTTCTTTTTTCTCCTTACTTTTATTTCCTAGGTTTTTTATTTCTTTCATTTATTTAGCTCCTATATTTAAAGTTATGAAGTTCCTACTTCATAACTTTAAATATAATCTAAAAGTTGGCGACTCCCAAAGTTTTAACTAAACCTGTCATTTCTTCCCTAATTCTGTAAATATATCTAACTGTCTACCTCCAATTGGTACTCAAACTTGGCAAGCCCCAAATGTAACTCCTGATCTCCCTACCATCACCAGCATCCCTCCTATTTATTCTACCCACAGCTTTTACTGTTAATCAAGATAAAAATCTTGTATGTCCCTTGATTTCTCTCATGTCTCATGTCTAAACTATTGAGAAAATCTTTTGGTCCTGCCTTCCAATGAAGACTCATTGCCTTTCACTGCCTCGTCCACTAATGCTCTGATTCAAGCAAGCCAGTATCATTGTTTTTGGTTTTGGGGTTATTATAGTAGTCTTCTTTCTAATCTTTCTGCTTCTACCTCTGAGCCTTGTCAGCACCTTTCCACACAACACCCACAGTGACCTCCTTAACATTTCAGTCAGACCATACCACTTCTCTTCATGGTACCCCCCAGTGGTTCCCTATTTTATTTCAACTAAAAGTCAAAGTGAGAAGTCTCATCGTCTCACCCCCCAATGTCTTTCTTACCTCATTCACTACAATTCACACTTGTTCAGTGTCTTCAATTTGAACTTTCCAGTTTCTTGAAACTTCAAGCATCTTCTCAAGGCTTTTACATTTTCCTGTTCTTTCTATATAGAACTATCTTTTCCAGACATTTTTGAAGTTTAGTTTCTCATTTCCCTCTGATTTCTGCTCAATCATCACCACATCATACAACTTCTTTGACTAACCTATGACTAAGAAACACTATCATTCTCTTACACATCTTTATCTTTCTCCATGAAGCTTATTAACACTTGTCATATATGTATTTATATATTGGCCAGTATAGACCAATGCAACCAACCTGAAAGCAGGGACTTTGCCTTATTTGCTGCTTTAAATTCAGCAACTTCCGTTATGTTGACAAGTTATTGAATAAATATATAACACTTTAAGAAAGAGGTCTATTATAACAGAAATAAAGAAGTAAAGAAAGGAGGAAAAGAGAGAAGAAAATAAGGAGGGAAGGAAGAAAAGAAACAAGGAAGGAAGGAAGGAAGAGATCAATGTATTTTTTAATCCCTATACACAGAAAAGATTCTCCTATTATTTTGGGTAATAATGTATGCAATAATGTATATATAATTTGATACCATATTTTTAACTTTCAAAAATTAAAAAAGATATGTATATACACACAAAAATAAGATATAAGAAAGAAAAAAGTGATCTCTATTTTCATATTTTTTCATTCATTTTCCTACACTAAAAGTTCACACTGGACTGTGCAAATTAAAACAGGCATGGTTTTGCATACAGAGAAGAGACTTTCCATGTCCACTGCCATGGCCTTCCAGGCTATCCTGCAATATACATTAAAGTACCTGTCACTTGTAGGGGATGGAATGTTTCAGGTCCAACCCAGATGCAGTTTGGGAAAGCTCAATCTGACACTGAGCAAGCATTTAGCATTTACCTGATTGTGAGCTAAGTGCAGAGGAAACACAGCACTTCATCTGTATTCCAAAGAGTTTATAAACTCGGGAAGAAAACACTGAGTCTGCATTTGGAAAGTGAAACAATCTCGGATTGTGAATAATATATGTGCCTAGTTCTGTAGGAAAACACAGAAAACAGTCACCAAGAATAAAGAGTGCAACCCTCCCTAGGGCACAGTCAGGATGCTTCAGGCTGCTTTGATCCCCCTCACAGTACTGTATGCCATGTGTGACCTCAGTTTTGTGACTCACAGAGAAGATGTAGTGGAGATATAATGAGTACACCAGGGCCAAATCCATTTACTACTGCACAAAGAATTTGAGTTCCTTCATCCGTTAATATCTTCTGTTAGCTTTACGTTTTCATATCCAATCTGTATCACTCCCAAATTTAAAGAAATTCCTATACAAATAGAAGGACTAGAAAACTAGAGAAAAACAGGATGGGGCTCCTACAGAAAGGCAGATATGTTCTGTGTTTCTGGAAAATGGAGGTCATAATATGTTAAGATCACAGTGTTTCAGTTTTCCTGTCAATAAAATAGATGTATGTGTAATTGAATATAGTAATACATATAAAACCAATTTATGAAAAAGCATCGCTTTGTCAATACTCTATTGTACATGCTTCTCTTCTGTGAAGTCAATCCTTCTAGAAGGCCATTAACTTTCATTTTGATTTGATTTACCAAGGAGAATGATTATGCATCCATGTATTGTCCCAGAGGCACACTGTACCTTCCTCCCCCACCCTAGCCCCAAGTTAGTATAGGTGCAGAGATGTTCAAGATGCAGTCATACATACAAACTCTCTTATTTGGTGGTGGCTGTCTGGTTTCTTATCAGAAATTTTGTGCACAGTAAATAGGATAGGGGAATAATGGAAGATATTTCGATACTAGCGAGTAAGATGGAGTAGATATCTTGCTGTGAAGAAGGTAAGGCATAGTGACAGAAATATAGCTACTAAGGTCAGAACTGAATTTGAATGCATCCTTACTCTATGTGAACTCATGCAAGTTACTTAACCTCTATAAGTCTCTATTCGTCAAGTGAAAACTTAAATCTAAAAACTTAAATTTAGTTTCCCATTTCAACTATATAAAGCAATGTAAGTAGAATGGCTGGTACCTAGTAGTCCTTAAGTGGCAGGAGATAGTAGTGAAATAGTGGTGATGTGGCTTTGAGTCATTATTCTCTATTTTAGCAAGACCTCATAGATTCCACTGAACATTCTTGGACTTGAGTTTTATTTGTAAAATGAGTGACTGGGATAATAACATAAAGATCTTTTCACTCTGCTTTTAAAGCAACCTAGCTTTCTGAGAAGATAAGGAAAGAAGATTGTATTTTCTGTTTTTACTAATGCCTTACAGATGTAACTCTGAGACTCAACAAGAGAGTCAAACACAAGGCCAGGCTGTAACTGTACTTTTCATCTGACCTCAGTTTGCTGTTCCCATTACAATTCTGACTTCTCAGATCATGGCTAAGCATATCCTATTTATTGTATCTACTCCTGGCATCCCTCTCTTGTGCTAGAGAATGGAACAAATGTTCCATTATTTACAAATACCTCATCTTCATTTTGGGTCATCTTAACAGGAATGGCACTGAGAATATTTTTGTTTTGTTTTTTGGTAAGAAATGCAGATTCTTTTTATAAAGGCTAATGCTATCCTAAATCTTTTATATTTTTAAGTGAGCATACAGTAAACCAAAGGAAATAAAAAGATTTTCCTATGTGTTTAAAATAAAGTCCTTTAATTATTTCTATTTGTTTTAATGATTATTAAAAACCAAATAGAACTACATTTGATCTTTAAAAATCAAGCACAATTGAAATAGAATGAGAAATTTATCTATGCAATTTTCTCATATGCAAACTGATTATGTGTAATATGCAAAAATGCAATAAAATGATGAAAAATAAACTGGTATTAAAATCAAGCCTAGATTGTTATTAAACATTTAATGACTTTTATGCCCTAGAGCTCAAAGAAATCCCTTTCCTTGTTATGTTATTTTATTTTTCAATATTCACAGAATTCATTACCTCTTCTTGAGTCTCTTAGGTTTTCTTTGTATGATATTCCAAAAATCAAAAGGAGGGGGAGAAAGAGAACTTCAAATAGACAAAAGAGGAAATTCTGTTGAAGTCACACTAACATTCCTTTGTCATCAAGTAGGATCTCCTAAGGAGAAGAAATCAATTCAAAATACAAGCATAGTTGAATCAAACCAACACAGGGGTACATGTGGGCACTTACACACACACACACACACACACACACACACACACACACACACACGTGACAGGGCTTCATTCATGGGAGCCAAATGAATGGGAGACTATGTTAAGATATCCTAGATAAGACTACTCTAACTCAGTAGTGTTTGGTGTTCTCCTAGGGCAAGAGTGTTGGCCTAATCTCTAAATCTAGATATATGGTTGCAACACAGCACACTCTTGGCACATAGGGCCATGACATGCCTTTTGCTTTATGATATTTGAATTTCAATTCATATCAAAATAATGATAGCTAATATTTTCTCAGTTCAAGATGTAAAGAACTTTTCTAAATGTTTCAAACAGATTATCTCATTTAATCTATTTAGCAATTCCATAAATAGGAAATTCATTCTTCCATTTTTATCCGAAAGTGTTTAATCATGATTTTTTATGGTTTTCCTTAATTGCAATTAAAAAAACACACAAACATTTAAGAAAACCTAAACCAAATCCAAAGGAAAAAAAAATAGTACAATACTGACAGATGTCATAAACTCTGATTCAAGGCCAACAAAGAAAAATTGAAAATATTTATCAAATGACCCTTTTAAGGGGGACTGACCAGCATTCTTCAAAGGTACCAAGAGGAGGGAATAATGAGGTTGTATGGAGCCTTAAAGCAACAAGAAAACTGTATAAGGAAGTCTTTGCAAGGGCATGTTAAAATTACAATTTATGCTCCAATATTATTTGATATTTTATATTTCCTCAGTCCAAGAGCTTGCCTCCCTCTATGACTAGAATAGAATACTAAACATTTCTAAGGAAAAAAAAATTTGTCTCTGCTCTGTTATTAGAATTCTAGTCTATACAAAATTAAAGTGTAAAACACAGTTTTTGTCAAGTACATTTCATTGGCATGTATTTCAAACAAATTAAGATAATGTCATTAGTAATTACTAATTGCAGTAATAATACGAGCAAGCAGGTTTACATCTTTCAAGTAAACAAATGAGTTCTTAGGAAGCTATCTTTTATTTACTTTGCACTTCTAAAATTTACTGCCATAGTACTTCTTTCCAACTGTTAGAGAGTAAACTAATCTTTCTCAGGGGTACTGAAAAAGAGGGGGGAAGGGGAAACTAAAATAAGAATTTAATCTGTTCTCCAATTGAAAGTGACATTGTTGCAATCTGACATCATGTTTCTGGTGCCTACAGAGTTTTCTCTTCTCATATGTTTACCACCCCCTCCCCAACACACACATATTGCAAGGGCTTCTGCAGGGGATCTGCAGTGATTATGAGTATGTGTAGGAGAGATGATCATAACTTGCTGTGCTCATTGGGTATTTTTAAACTTCACTGATGAGAGTGGAAATTGGTACAAGCTCTCTGAAAGTAATTTTAAGATTGCTGTAACATTTTGTATATTCTTTGATTCAACAATTTCACTTCCAGGAATTTATCCTAAGGAATTCGTCATGTGTATACATAAAAATTTATCTTTGCAGTATCATTTTAAGGCAAACTATTGACAAAAAAGGTGTCCAGCATTAACTGTTTAGTTAAATAAACCATAGTATATATTAATATAATATAATTCTTAGTCACCCTTAAAATTTATACTATATAAAAATTCTTTTGATGAATTATAATAATGTTCATTATAAAGAGAAAAAAATTATGTTCTAAAACATCATGTTAAATACAATTTCATATAGGCAGAGAAAGGGATTGGTTAATTTGAATAGTGTAATCACTTGTGAATTTTGTATGTTTTATTTATTTTATATAATATGCATTTTTTATTTGTTATGAGAGAAAATATGTTATAAAGACATTGTTGTTCTTTCATACTATAAAAAAATGCTGCTTTTCTCTCCTAACAAATAAAAAATGCATATTATATAAAATAAATAAAACATATAAAATTCACGAGTGATTACACTATTAAAATTTCCGCCAGGCTCGGTGGCTCAGCCTGTAATCCCGTGCCTTTGGGAGGCTGAGGTGAGTGGATTGCCTGAGCCCGCAGGTTTGAGACCCGCCTGGGCAACTTGGCGAGACCTCATCGCTACAATAAATCAAAAAATCAGCCAGGCGTGGTAGCACATGCCTGTAATTCTGGCTACTTGGAAGGCTGAGGCGGAAGGATCGCCAGAGCCCAGCAGGTCAAGGCTATGGTAGCTGTAGCTGTGGCCACTGCACTCCAGCCTAGGTGACAGAATGAGACTCTAACTGAAAAAACAAACAAACAAAAACAAAAAACCATACAATTATGAGAGCACACAGCAGTCCCCTCCCAGAGTCATGGAAGGGAACAATGCAAGTGAGGGACACTGAAGCCTGAACTTCTTTAATTTTACAGTAATGTACCACTGCATCCAACAATCATCTTTTGAGCATCCATTACACTCCAGGCACTGTATCAGGCACTAGGAACACAGCAGTGAACAAAATAAACTCCATGACCTCACAGGGCTTACATCTAGTCTTAAAATAGGCACGTTCCTCCGGTTTTGGAGGGCAGGGACAATGGATGTATTGGCCGCTACTGTCTGACTCTCAATAAATATTTGGGGAATGAATACATGAATGATGGAATGAATGAAACATTTTTAAAATTAAAAACTGTCATGCGCCGGGCTCGGTGGCTCAACCTGTAATCCCCGCGCCTTTGGGAGGCTGAGGTGAGTGGATTGCCTGAGCCCACGGGTTCGAGACCCACCTGGGCAGTGAGACTCATCTCTACAATCAATCAAAAAATCAGCCGGGCGTGGTAGCGCATGCCTATAATTCCGGCTACTTGGAAGGCTGAGGTGGAAGGATTGCCGGAGCCCAGCAGGTCGAGGCTGCGGTGGCCGGGAGCGGCCACTGCACTCCAGTCTGGGTGACAGAGTGAGACTCCAACTCAAAAAAAAAAAAAAAAAATTTCCAAGGCCACAAGTTTCTTGATAATATTTTAAACAGCAGGTTATCAATTGACCAAAAGAGAATTTAAAAATATACATATCATGTTACTAAAATTATATGATATGTAATTGTTTTATTACGTGTATAGACTATTTACATATTCATATTGCTATTTTATATAAATAATTGAATAATGAATATTAATTATAATTTCCATGGCATTTAACAGATAGAGTAAAATATAAATTGAAATGTACCCCTGAAATGGTTGTCTTGGGGATCATGAAGAAAGTGGAAAAATGATAATAGTAAACATCTGAACAGTACTTATTGTGTGCCAGATATGTTCTTCTACCAATAAGGCTCTTAGAACTATGCCAGGCACAGAGTAAAGGCCATATAAACATCTGATACTGCTATGGTTGTTTTTGTTGTTGTTATTGTTGAAACTTCACAAGAACCAGAAATAAGTTCCAATATCTCCGTTTTTCAGATAAAAAAATCAGAAGATTAGAGTGTTTCACCAAGGACACATGACTACAGACATGGCTAGGCTATATTGGACACCTCAAATATCATAGTTTCTATAGGATATAATTTTTTCTCTATCCTAAATATTCAAGTAGGTGGTACATAGGTGGTAGGGCAACTCTTGGGCCCAGAACTATCATTTTGCTCTTTCTTTTCCAGTGGAACTTCTGTTTAGTAGTTCAAGATGACTACTTCAGCTCTCTACTTCATGTCGACATTCCAAAGAGAAAGAGAGGGCTGCGCACAGTGGCTCAGTCTGTCCATACCAGCACTGAGGAGGGAGGATTGCTTGAGCCCAGGAGTTGAAGGCCAGCCTGAGCAACATAGCAAGACCTTTTTTCTACAGAAATTTTTTTTAAAAAGCAAGGCATGATGGTGCATGCTTGTAGTCTCAGCTGCTCGGGAGGCTGAGGCAGAAGGGTCTCTTGAGACCAGAGGGCCGAGCCAGTGGTGGAATGTGATTGTGTGCCTGGGCAACAGAGTAAGACCCTGACTAAAAAAACAAAAACAAAGAAAAAAAAAAAGAGAGAGAGAGAGAGAAAGGAAAAGGGAAAGGGAGAACACACTCTTCACTGAAGGCCACTACTCAAAAGTTGCACACAATTTCTGATGACTTCACACTGACCACCATTTAATCATATAGCTAAACCTACCTGCAAGAGAGGCAGAAGATGTACATTTAGCTGAGTGTCCATATGCCCAGCTAAAAAACACACTCATGTTAGAAGGAGAGAAATCTATTAGCTAGCAACCAGCAGTCTCTGCCACAGAGATGTCAAGTAGATTGCAAAAGAACACATTCATATTAAGTAATAATGCCAGAATTCGAATGCAGGCAGTGTCGTTTCAGAACCAAAGCACTCAACCTCCATGCTTTTCAACTTCTTCTCAAGCACATGCCTGAGGCATGTGGCTCAGGCAGGCACACACCTCATGCAGGTGCCTGGCAAGCATGTTCCAGCAGTTGCTCAGCCTTCCCCAACCTGTGTCCATTCTAATCAGTGTTATGTCATCATCTCTCTTTTCCTTCCTTCTTTTATTCTCACCAGCACTAAGTTCTGATACGTCATTCCATGTCATGCCTTTTCTACCTTCTCCTATGTATACTCCCATCTGCTGTGACCTTCCTTTTGTAAATCCATGCTGTAATCTGACTTTTAAATATACAAACCATAGAAGATTTTCAAATCTTTTGAGATCTCTATTACCAAAATATTAGATATTTTAGTTTTTCCTAATATAAAACTACACGATTGAATATTTTCCTTATTAGCACCACCTCTTTGGGATATTGATATAAATCCCTATTTCCTATGCCACCTTTGATAATTGCCGGTTTAGCAATTTTAATATTTATTAAATGTCTAAGTATTAGTGATTCTGTTGTTTAGTGTTTTATAATTTTTCTTTAAAGTCCGATTGTATTATTTTGGAGTAAATATCATTATTTATATATGATATTGAATTGAGACTCGAAGACAGAATAACTTGCTCAAGCATAACAGGCAGAACAAGCATTTGTGAACAAATCTCATGTGGCAGAGAAAAAGCCATATGTTTACTTTCTATTTAATTTTTCTCTGGTACATTTTCCAGCTTTTCATAAAACTAGAGGGAGCCTTCTAAACTTTGATCTGTTCAATGTGGGCAAATATTATATATGCCACTTACAGGACAGGCTTTAAAGTTTGCCCCTAAGTCTTACATGTTCCCTCTCTCTTCTACTTGCATACAGAAACAAGGACTCCAAGTTGTGAAGCTACACAAGTGAAGAAGACTAAATTGGTGAATTTCTGCTTGCAGGAGAGTAGCTTTGTAGTTACCTGACTAGCAACGTTCATGATTTAAGTAAGAAGAAACCCGTTATGTTATCATTCACATTTTGGAGTTTTTCCTTTAATTATCGTGACTTACCCTAATAAATACACTGTGCCAGTTATCAATTTTTTTGCTTCTTTGCAAATCCAGTCCCTTTTCCCTGTTTTTAGATTCCAGGACTGAATCCCGCAAACATTTCTCCTTTTATCAACAGGCACAATGTAAGGCCTTGTCAGCAGAGGACGCTAGAGAGATACTGCAAAAGGAAGGGGACTCGTCTTGCTTTCATTGTTTTTCTTCTCACTTCTATGGTGTGTTGCCAGAGGACACATTCCTTACCAGCAGAAGCTTTCTGCCAGAAGGCTTTGGCAGTGAGGGCAGGAGCCCTAGTGAAGCGTACCCTCCAGTGAGCTTCAGCAATTTCTCTGAGAGGAATTTCCTGCTCATCTGCCCTGAAGTGAGGCATCTACATGAACCTTTCCACTATCCAACAGGCCTTGGCAACACCTTCTCCATCAAAGTCTGAATCACAGCCTCCAGCAAGGGATGAGAAGTGGTGATGACCTACCAAGTTGATTCCTTTTCTGGATGCTCTCCCTTAGCCATAGAAGGGGTGGCTTTTCCCTCCATCTGCTATTCCTGTGTTGTTTAGAGTTCTCTTTAGCCAATTCTTCTTAAATAATCTTCTTTTACTAGTTAATCATTCCTTATATTAATTGTTCCTTGTTCAATTTACTGTATAATGTCTGCCTCTTTACTGAATCTTAACTTCTATACATACAGTCTTAAAAATGAGTGCTATCTAAACTATGATCATATGAAAATATAGTCACATGGAGGCATATTGAAAACATGGTCTTTTGAGTCATGGTAAAACAAGGTCTTCTGAGTCAACCAATCTTGAGTTTGAGAACTGGCTCAGTCACTTTCCAGCTGTATGACCCTGAAAGAGTCTCTAAAGATTTCTGAGCTTTAGTTTTGTCATCTCTAAAATTAGGCTAATAATGATTACCTTGGGGTGTTGGCATGAAGACTAAGTAGTATGTGTACAGTAGTGGCACAACATGGGCATTAAATGAATAGTATTTTGAATACTAATTTACTATGGTGATTTTCAAATACTTGTAATTGAACATTATTTACTCATCATATTCAAATGATAGTGTCCCCCCCCACATATACTCACAGTAGTTTTTTGTGTGCTTGGGTCTAAACAAAGCATTTCTGAACATTGCTTATTCTTTGTCCTGTCATTTTGATTCCTTTGTCAAAAAAAATAGTTTAATGTCACTTTTCTTAAAATTAACCCATATGTAAGGCATTTATCAAATTTCTTCTCATGCTTCTTTTGGGAGACTCTGTGATCTCATATTATTTTATACTTCGACAAAATTTTTATTTTCTATCTTTATTTGATTCCTCTCAATAGTCTCTTTCTCTCTTACTAGAGGTTCTCAGATTTTAATTTATGGGCTATAAAAAATATCTACCTCCTGATTCGTATATGCAAGTATACTCTGATTAAAGCTTTTGTATATTAGTTTCAAAATATTAATTTATTAACATGATATCATAGACTATTATATTTCTCTGTAGTAATTTACCAATATCATTTGCTCCCAAAAGTATTTGTGTACTTTGTTTTTATTCTGTAAGTCACCTGTCACTAATTACCTATTTATCTCTGGAATACTGACTGTCTAATTTGTATTAGCATCTGTTCTTCCATCAGTCATATCTTTACATACTTCTTACTGTAGAATATTTGAAGTAAAGCTTCCAAATGCCTATAAAAATCTCCCATTTAAGTGGGAGCTATTATTGTTAAGAAACATCATGTCAAGAGCATGGTCTTTGTGGACCATGTACACAAATCCACTGGGTGCAAGTCTAAGCTTAATTTTAAAGTCTATATGGCTGTATTAGTCAGGAGTGTTGGTCTTTCTGTATAATGGTTATGTGTTTACCTAACTGTCATATGGGGTGAGGAAATCCTGGCCATTTCTTACAGCTCCTTTCTTAAATCTTTGATAAGGTGGCACGGGAGTAAACTAAATGTTTCAATTTAGATCATAAGCACACCCCTAGATCTGTCACTTGAGTAGAAGAATGGAATACTCTGATCAGCTCTTCGTGGCCAAAAGGGCAAATGTACTGACTAGAAATCCCAACAGAATCATGTGATATATGCGACTATTTTTCCTATCAGTCTGTTTTCTTATCTATACAATTTGTAAATATTCCTCAATAGGGTAGCAATGATGATTAAATGACATTATGCATATAAAATACATAATATAGGATCTGAGCAATAAATTATGACTATTAATGTGTATTATAATGGTAAATCAAAGTGAAGAATGCTATGTAGTAGAAACAGAAAAAATCTTCTTTTCTTGATCCTCAACTATATATTTTGCCTGTCTTGTTAACCCACTCCACTTTCCCCCAAGGAAATTGCAGACTTAAAGAGCAGAGATCCATGACTTTTTATTCCAAGTTTCCATGACAACAACTATCACAGAGAAAGAAAAGAAACTAACATATATTAAACACTATACATTTTGTTAGAGGCCTTGACAAGTGACCTATTTAATGCACCAACACAGCAACTAGCTCAGAGCAACTCCTTGATGGCTATTTGATTAAGATGTTCAGTGAATACAAATTGATAGATGTTACACATCTGGCATAAGGTAACATCTTAAAAGTCCTGTTCGAGACAAAATAAAAAAATAGCATTTTACTGCAAGTAATAGAAACTCTTTGGTATTTGACATTTACAGAAGAAAATGCTTTCATAAGGTTTCTTTGAGTACTAATTGAAATTCTATATGTTCTAATAGAAAGCATAATATAGATCATCTGGAATTTTAAATTCCAGAATCATGATTACCATTACAGTTTCAATGAGTATGCTACATTTGAGAATATACTGTGCCTGGAAAGTAATATTCTGAAAATAAATCAAGTTGAAGAAAATAAGTTAATTTGTTGACATGGAAAATTTCAAACTCATCATTGCTGTGAAATGGTTGCAGAGACATTTCCAAGAGGCATTTTACCCTCGTCTTTGAGACTTGCTTTGTTTATCAGTACTTCCGACCATTTTTATTAGTATTTCTCATGTTCTTTTCTTTTCCAATACTGTAAAATTTTCTGGTGCTTGGGGATTACAGAAAGGCAATAACATTTTTAGACAGAAACAACTCAGAAGCAGTTGAATTTAAATCCATGCAAAATGCTACTTCCAACATCTGAAAGCAAGTCATGAATTCAGAAATGATGACATACCAGACAGATGACAGTAGTGGTAAAGGCAACTCCTAAGATTCCTTCCTGTGTAATAACACCAGGACTGTATTCCACAGTTAGGGTAAAGTAATGCACTGGGGAAAACAATAATTTCTTTTTTTTTTTTTTTTTTGCTTTATAAAATAGTATTTTTTTTTTCATTAATCAGTATTTTTTATTATGGTTTTGTGGGGTACAGTTAAGCGTTAGGTGTACAATGACGTTTCATTCAGGCACCCTGTAGATAAGAAGTGTTTTCCCATCCCCCGACAGATATTTGCTACTGTTAATCCCATCCTCCTCCCCCCCATAGTTTCCCAGTACCATCCGTCATTTTCTCATAGTATTGCATTGGATGTTCAAGGTCCATTATATGAGTGAGAACATGTGATATTTGGATTTTTGTTTTTGTGAGAGGTCACTCAGTATTATAGACTCTAGTTCCATCCAGATTGCAGCGAAATTCATGATTTTTTTCCTTTTTATGGCTGCGTAGTATTCCATCGTGTATATGTACCACATTTTTTTAATCCAGTCCTCTTTTGATGGGCAGCATGGTTGTTTCCAGGTTCTTGCTATTGTGAACAATGCTGCGATAAACATACGTGTGCAGGTATCTTTTTTATAGAGTGATTTGTGTTCTTCAGGGTATATTCCCAGTAGGGGGATTGCAGGGTCATATGGAAGGTCAATTTTTAGAGATTTTAGGAATCGCCACACTGCTTTCCACAGAGGTTGCACTAGTTTACACTCCCACCAACAGTGTAGAAGTGTTCCCTTTTCACCACACCCTCTCCAGCAGCTGTTATTTTTTGAGTTGTTGATAATTGCCATTCTGACTGGAGTTAGGTGGTATCTCAGTGTGGTTTTGATTTGCATCTCCCTGATGATTAGTGAGGTTGAGCATTTCTTCATGTGTTTGTTGGCTGCTCGAATGTCTTCTTTTGTGAAGTGTCTGTTCATGTCTTTTGCCCATTTTATAATGGGGTTGTTTGTTTTCTTCTTTTCAGTACACTTCAGTTCCTTGTAGATCCAGGATGTTAAGCCTTTGTCAGATCTAGAGTTGGCAAAGACTTTTTCCCAGTCTGTAGGCTGTCTCCCTGCTCTCTTGATGGTTTCTTTGGCTTTGCAGAAGCTTGTCAGTTTAATAAGGTCCCATTTGTCTATCTTCTCTCTTAAGTCCTGTGGGTTTCGGGTTTTGTACAGGAATTGGATGCCAGTTCCGATTTCCATGAGAGTATTTCCTTCCTTTTCTAAGGTTCTTATGGTTTGAGGTTTTACATTTAGGTCTCTGATGAATTGGAAT
>NW_007247687.1:76843-101491 GCF_000164805.1 Carlito syrichta | reverse complement strand
ACTGCAGATCTCCCTTGCAGAGGGCTTCAGACACCGGGTTGCCCGGTTGCCATCTTGCCCTATGTTTATTTTTTAAAGGATTGTGCCTTAATCTGATAAAATTAGTCCTTCCTCCTTCAAGTATCATATAACATTCTTCAAATGTCCATTTTATAACTGAAGTTTAAAGATCTAGTGCCTCTATTTGATTAAAAGCATTATGTAATCAAATATTGAATTTTTGTTTTATATATATGGTTTTTGTTGTCAGACAAATCTGACTTCCATTTCTAGCTCTACCGTTGTCTTCAAAAGATAATTTCAACTCTCTAAACCTCATTTACTTATCAGTAAACAAGGGTTGATAGTAATAAATCATCAAGACACAGAAATACTTAACAGATTTGATACATATGAAGTTTTTATATCTGGAACGTAAGAAGTAATTAATAAAAATGGTCAGTCACCTTAAATATAGCAACATTTTACGTGGTTCAATTCAAATATTTAGATGGTCTCATAGAATATATTTCTTCTTCAGAAGAAATACAGAAGCATTAAAAAGTGCTCTTTCAAAAAGGACTACATAAAACCATAATGTCATTTTTTAAAGGTTCTTTCTTGTACAAGTAATATAAGTTAAGGATCAGGGGCTATTTAAAAATTTTGTTTTTCTGCTTTTTTAGATGGAGTAGAATAGAAATTAGGAGATAGAATTTTAGTTTTTGATACAAGTGACAGTTTGACAATGCAGAATCTACCTTGAAGCTTTATAAAAAGCATCATGGTAGAGTGGCTAAATGTAGTTATCCAAGAGGTAAGATGCCATTCTGCCTGAATTCCAATCTCTGTTATATGGCTGTAAACAAGATAATTAACTTACTTTACTTCAAAAGGTTATTTTTTCTGTTAGTTATGTTAACAATAAAATTTAAATTGCATAATTAAAATAAATAAATACTTGAAATCATCTTTACTACAGAATAAACACTCAATATATGCAAAAAATAATACTGTAATTCACCTTACGGGACCTCCTAATTCTATGCATTCTCTTACATCAGTGAGAGGACATTTTAGCAGGGATATTCTTCTAAGTTGTGAAGAAATATTTCAGTCATTTAACACAATTTAAAGCAGCACTTCTCAAACTTTATTCTGTATGCAGCGTCTGGCAATCTTATTAAAATATTTGATTCTGATTCAGTAGGCCTGAGGTAGAGATGGGGATTCTGCACTTCTAACTTGTTCCCAGATGCTGCTGATGTCACTGGTCCATGGACCACATTTTGAATAATATGAGGCTTATAGGGAATTATCCACTCATCCCAAAGTTTCTTTTCCATCTGTGTATCAGAATGAAGGGAATTTTACCAATTCAGATTCATTGTTTTTGAGCTATCTCTTTTTGTATCAAAATTTGAAATGGATATTCCACTGAGGAAATCTGAAAAGCAATTTCTACCTAGAGAATATTTAAATTAGCCAGATTTGAAGCAAAAGGGAGTTTTGCTTGGCATGATTTGAAATATGTGCACTCATCTTGAAAAAATTGTCATTGGTAAGGGGCTATAATACACAGTTGTTTTTGGATGACTTCAAAAGGAAAGAAAATAAGAAGGGGCAGAAATATAGAGAAAAGAATGGTAGAAATTAGTTAAGTCAATTTTACCTACCTTTTCATTTTCCCTCTGTAAGGTCTAAAGGACAAGTACCATATTTGTTCCTATCCCTGCCATTACTACAATTGACTAAAAAATTTTGGCTTAACACAATACTCATTTATTATCTGACAGTTCTGAAGGTCAGAAGTCTGAGGCAGACTAGCTAGATTCTTTGCTCAGGATATCATTGGGCTAAAAGTCAATGTATTTGCTGGGGTTGTCATTTGAGTCTTGGAGTTCATCTCCAAACTCATTGATGGATGGCAGAATTCATTTCTTTGTCTTGCTTTCTCCGCATAATATTATTTTCTATCAAGTCATCCATGGTGAGTTGTCTTTCTTGTATTTTAAATCTCTCGCTTACATTCTGCTATCAGACGAAGAACTACTTTTAATGGTTTGTGTAATTATATTAGGTCCATTGAATAATTCATGATAATCTTTCCATTTTATAGGCAGTTCAATTGTTATCTTAATTATATCTTCAACGCCTGTTTGCCATGTAAATAGCATAGTAATGGGAGTAACCACAAGGTGGTAATGGTCATGAAATGGCCACAGATCATATATATATGCGTGTGTGTGTGTGTGTGTGTGTGTGTGTGTGTGTGTGTGTGTGTATTAGAATGAAAAGCAATGATCTGGATTCTAATCTGGGTTTAATTACAAACAAAACAATTTATAAAAGAATACTCACTCCAGGTCTTGTTAATTTTACATATTTTGAAAAACATGTTTTGAAAAAAAACTTTGACTTGATTTATTTATGCTGTACAAAGCCAAATTTTAATAAAATCTTAAGATGTTATTGTTGCACATTCTACCTAATGCCAATCACAGAATTTTATAAACATAGTTCACTAAATAAATAACCTAATTTGCTACATCTGAAGACCATCAAGTGGGTAACTTATATCAAGGCCAACAATATCATAGATGACATCTTCTTGGAACTTTATCTCAATCTAATTAAAAGTTTATGAGATCATCTATTTCCAATAACTGTCTTTTATAAGTTGAAATAGCATTCATAAGAATGGTTACAAAGGCACGGTTAAAAACAATTAAAAATATTTAATACCTCAAGAAATAAAGTTGTAACTTACAAAAGGCAATTATTGGAAATAGATTATATCGTACATCTTTATTATAGGACTGATGTAATATTTCAAGCAGAAGTCATCTACTAAATAAAATTTCACTACAGCTTTTATTACAACACAGATAAGATAACAACATAAATTATGCTTAATCAAACAATAGAGTATAATTTCTTTCATTTTGCATATTTTATTACATCCTTTATACAATTCCATGTGCAGTTTTTAGTTATAAATACAATATATATAACATTGTATACTTTCTTCTTCCCATCAGATATTACATGGTAAACACTTTTCCATTTTCTACATGACTCTACAATAATATTCTGATAGTAGGCTGAAGAGTACAAATCAATTTTATGAAACATACATTTCTTAACTATTCTCCTATTCTTGGACACTTAGATGACAGTGTGGTTTTAATAATACAATTACTGCTAAATTTTTTTAAAAAGTCATGGGTTTTAATAAAATATGATAATAATCTTCAATAAATTAAAATATTTTGTAGTAGCATTAGACATCATAAAGGAATTAGGCAAATATTTTGAGGAATATCTTTAAAGTATTATTTTTCTTGTAACAGAGGAGTTATTGGATACATATCTCATGTGCATACATGTGGATTGTTTTGGCTGTAATGATAAGGCCACCCACGGAAAAGATTTGTTTTTACACTCCATCTGTTTGGTATGTACTGTGTAGATTTGAAAAAAAAACTCTGACCCCAGTGAGACAGTGTGTATGGTAATACTTCTATCATATTCTTCAATTTCTCTGTGAGTCACTGTCTCCATATGCCTAACAGGATTGTGAGCTTTGCAAAACCTTCCAGAAATGGAATCTACATCTCAAAAGTGAATGATAATTAATGAACATATTGCATTCATTGCAAAAAGTGTTTCTTAAATACCAAATAGTGGTTGGTGTATAATAAGTGTGAAGAGGCAGAAAACATATGAACTAGGATCACTAGCTGACTCTGCCATAAAAGCAAAAAACCCTGAATGGGGGCGTTTGCTTGTGTGTGTGAAAGACTGTTTAAATACTGTTGTAAAAAATTGATCCACTAAATTTTTTTTGTATTTTTTGGTGCAAGTTCTGATGAAGTCTAATTTAATGATATACTTTTCCTTCAATTTCATTTTGATGTATTAATTTAATTTCTCACTACTTTTCATACACCCTTGAACAACAAAAATTAATGAATTTGAAGAATGGAATGTGATATTTCATCGAATTCAAAAATGACCCAAACTTGTACCTTCATCAGTGTACTGACTTTTTAAAAATGTTTTCCTTTTCCTAAACTAATAGCATTATTTTTTCTTTGCTAATAAGTTAGAAATAAATTGTGTGTCACTTTGGAAAAGACATATTGTTATTTTTAGTGTTATTAGTATTGTTAACTTGTGCAATTTTATTTTTGAAGGCTCTCACTAGAAATATAGAGCATCTAAACAATAAGTCCAACTCTGCGTGTGAAGGGTCTACTTAAAATTCCCATTACCCCAGAAAAGGATGTTTATAATATTCAATAGATCCTGGATGTTATCCAAAGGAAAAAAAGAAGGCATACAGGCAGACAATATACCCATGAAAAATTGTTCAGTCTCACTAATCATCAGAGAAATGCAAATCAAAGCCACATTGAAACACCACCTAATTCTAGTAAGAATGGCCATCACCAATAAAACAAAAAACAACTGATACTGGCGAGGATGCAGAAAAAGGCAATACTTCTACACTGTTCATGGGAGTATAAATTAGTACAACCTCTGTGGAAATCAGTGTAGCAATCCCTAAAAGATCTAAAAATTGACCTTGCAGAAGACCCAGCAATCCCCCTTCTGGGAATGTACCCAAAGGAACTCAAACCATTCTATGAAAAAGATACCTGCGCCAGGCTTGGTGGCTCAGCCTGTAATCCCGCGCCTTGGGAGGCTAAGGTGAGTGGATTGCCTGAGCCTGCGGGTTTGAGAACCACCTGGACAACTTGGTGAGCCTTCATCTCTACAATAAATCAAAAAATTAGCCGGGTGTGGTAGCGTGCGCCTGTAGCGTGCCTGTAGTTCCAGCTACTCGGAAGGCTGAGGCAGAAGGATCGCTGGAGCCCAGCAGGTCGAGTCTGGGTGACAGAGTGAGTCTCCAACTCAAAAAGAAAAAAAAAAGAAAAAGAAAAAGATATCTGCACTTGTATGTTTATTCTGGCATTATTCACCATAACAAAAACATGAAACCAACTGTGCTGCCCATTGAAAGTGGAATGGATAAAAAAAATATGGTACGTATACATGAGGGAATATTATGCAGCCATAAAGAGGAACAAAATTATGGCCTTCACAGCATCTTGAATGGATTTAGTGTCTATAATATTCAGTGAACTATCACAGAAGCACATGTTTTCACTCCTAAGCAGACCCTGAAATTTTTCCTAAAACTATAAGAAAGGGATTGGCAGTAACAGGAAACTGCCAGGGGAAGTGGGGGCACAACATCAATAAGGGTACTAGATCTCAAACCAGGAGAAGGGGGAACTATAGAGACGTCCAGACTTTACCTGTCCAGCAAACACTTGTACATCTAATCCTGAATTGTACCTTGCATCTTTAAAAATAAGTCAAAATAAATGTTCCTTAAATTTCTTTTCAGTTTTAAAATCCTGACATTCATATATGACTTTGTCTTATTTTTCAACATAACTTCAAAATTTCAAATTAAAATGACAGTTGATATAGTCAAGAAATTAACTAATCATTAAAGCAAAGTTTTCATATAGGCGTTATCAATCTTGTCGCCTTTCATTTTGTCTTGGTTTCAAATCACTTTCTTTTCTTCATATTATATATACGTGTGTGTGTATTTGTTTATATATATATATAAACAAATTCCTGATTGCTTGTCAATAGTCTGGGCGGGCTTAGAGAAGAAAGTCAATGAAAATTTTTCCCATTCTATTTTATTTTAATCATCCTATTTCTTTTTTTTCTTTTTTTTTTTTTTTTGAGTTGGAGTCTCACTCGGTCACCCAGACTGGAGTGCAGTGGCTGCTCCCAGCCACCACAGCCTTGACCTGCTGGGCTCCGGCGATTCTTCCACTCAGCCTTCCGAGTAGCTGGAACTACAGGCATGCGCTACCATGCCCAGCTGGTTTTTGATTTATTGTAGAGATGAGGTCTCGCTGCCCAGGTGGGTCTCGAACCCGCAGGCTCAGGCAATCCACTCATCTCAGCCTCCCAAAGGCGCGGGATTACAGGCTGAGCCACCGAGCCCGGCTTAATCATCCTATTTCTATGTAAACATACAAAGATGAGTATCAAGTTGCTGGTCAAATAATTCAGCCTGAGAACATTTGCTTTAACTGGTAAAAAAAATCACTATGCTCCTGAGTTAATTTGATGTGAGAGTTGAATATCTCTATTACACAGTTGTATTTTTACATTTTTTCTAACATCTTCCATCCTGTTGGCTTTTTAGTTTCTACTTTTGTAAATTAGAAAAACGGGCCTGGTTTTTAAAAATTCAGTGCTTTTTTATTGTTCTTTAACTTGTCCTTCCCCATGTGGATCATTTTTTCGGAGTCTAATTTCACAGATACATGAGAATGGAAGTCTTTCTCCCTCTGTCTTTATTTCATTAGTTTTAGGGAGTACAAATAATTTTTGGTTACGTGGATGCATTGTATAATTGTGAAAAAAGAAGTCTTAAGTGGGATAAAATATACATACTTGTTCTTCAGTTGAGACAATATTGAACTGAATGTAAGGCCTATGTAATACTTAATTATTAATTCACTAATATTTATCTGACAATGCATTATCCTTTTTATCATCTCATTAGAACTTTCTTTATCTCTTCAGCAGCTCCTTCACCTCAACTTGATCACAATTATGACCATTGCCTATGACCAAAACCTTGGCGTATTGATCGTCTTCCTTTCAACATCCTGTAGAAAACAATGTACTCAGATTTTGTATACAGAAATAATTTCTGAATATACCACTACTACCAACTATCCTTAAGATTTACTTTGATTTCTGACAATGGAAACTCTCTGATGCAGTCTTTGTCATTTCGGATTCATAATGCCAAAAATTAAAATATTTCCTCTCACAAATGGAATTGTATTTCTTACATAATTTTGGTAAATGCTATGGTTGTCATGTTATAATCCAACTCAAAAAATGAAATTCCTAGTTAACGACTCCTTTTGTTTCATCCACAGGAAACTGCTAATTATCCTTTACAATATATGTGAAATGCATTTCTTCTTTTCCAGTCTCTTCTTTATTATTTCCATATAGATCCTAAAAAGTAGGCTTGAATTGCTAGGAAAATATATAACTAATATTTTCATATTTCAACAGCTACCTGGGTTTTGTGCATACTAGAAATAGGTAAGCTTTTGAAGATAACAATCAATTTTTTAACGATAGTATGTATATGTACTATGGTATTCATAAATATACTCAAAAGCTTTACTTTTTCTTTATTTTATCTGCCCCATCTTTCTAACCCTCTTTATCCATCTTCTTATGCTCTAGTATTTTTTTGAAATATCAAGCATTTTATCTTTTATTCATGACCTATTTACAATGTGCAACCTAAAATGAACATTTTTCTATGAGGGACCATGTCCTCAGTATTACATCACACACACACACACACACACACACACACACACACACACACACACACTATATATATATATTCAGTCTAGTTTGCAATTTCTATCTGTGTCTTTTAAAAATGTATAAATAGGCTAGGATTGATGGCTCAGCCTGTAATCCCAGCACTTTGGGAGGCTGAGGCAAGTGAATTGCCTGAGCCCACGGGTTCGAGACCTGCATGGGCAACTTGACAAGACCTTGTCTCTACAATAAATAAAAAATTAGCCTGGTGTGGTAGCGCGCACCTGTAGTTCTGGCTACTTGGCAGACTGAGGTGGAAGGATCACAGGAGCCCAGCTGTTCGAGGCTGTGGTGGCCGGGAGCGTGCTGGGCGACAGAGTGAGACTCCAACTCACACACAAAAAAGTATAAATTGATTAAATTAATTTAACTAATTTCAATATGGGTAGAAAATTATTATTTTCTGGCTATTACTAATAAATTTGCTATGAATTTTTTTGTACAGATCTTTGTATGATTATATGCATTCATTTTGTTTGGTAAATACCTAAAAGTACAGTGGTTGGATCACATAGTAGCTGTATGTTTAAGGAGCAGCAAAACCATATTTAAATGTGAATATTTCCACCAGCAATTTCAATTTCTCCACATAGTAACTAAAACTTAGTATGCTTAATGTTATTCATTTTAGTCATTCTAATGATTTGCTAACATTTTTTGAATGACTAATAATATCTAACATATTTTCTTGTGCATACTTTATATCATTTGCTGTTTTTTGATAAACCAATTTCTGAACAATTCTCCAAAAGCGAATGCCATAAAATTTAAGACAGAAAAGTAAGACCTCATCAAACTGAAAAGCTTCTGCAAATCAAAAAAACCCATCAAGAGACAGCCCACAGAATGGGAAAAATATTTGGCAACTGTATATCTGACAAAGGCCTAACACCCAGAATCTACAAGGAACTCAAACATGGCAAAAGGAATAAAACAAACAGCCCCATTAAAAAGTACACAAAAGACACGAATAGACACATCCCAAAGAAGATAAATGGGTAGCCAACAGATACATAAAAAAATGCTCAGCATCAATTTTCAGAGAAATACAAATCAAAATCATATTGAGATACCACCTAACTCCAGTATGAATAACCATCATTAATAAAGCAAGCAACAACAGATGCTGGTGAGGATGTAGAGAAAAAAATAACGCTTCTATACTGCTGGTGGGAATGTAAACTAGTGCAACATCTTTGGAAAAGTGTGGCGATTTCTGAAAAAACTAGAAATTGACCTTCCATATAACCCAGCAATCCCCCTAATGGTAATATATCTGGAAGAACTCACCAACCACAGGGGAGAGGAGAACCTATTCAGTAAATGGTGCTGGGAAAACAGGCTGACCACTTGTAGAAGATTAAAACAAGACCCGTACCTATCACCATACACAAAAATCAATTCTAAATGGATAAAAGACCTAAACGTAAAGCCTCAAACTATAAGAACTGTAGAAAATGCAGGATATACCCTTATGGAAATTGGAACTGGCAACCAATACCTGATCCAAACCCCAAGTGCCCAGGGCATAAGAGAGAAGATAGACTAGTGAAGCTCATTAAACTGACAAGCTTCTGCAAGGCCAAAGAAACCATCAAGGGAGCAGGGAGACAGCCCACAGACTGGGGAAAAAATACTTGCCAACTGTATATCTGACAAAGGACTAACATCTAGAATTTACAAGGAACTCAAATGAGCTAAAAAGAAAAAAAGTAACAGTCCCATTACAAAGTGGGCAAAAGATATGAATACACACTTCTCAAAAGAAGGCATATGAGCAGCTAACTGATACATGAAAAAATGCTCAGCCTCACTAGTCATCTAAGAAATGCAAATAGATAACATCTCACTCTAGTCAGGATGGCCATCATCAATAACTCAAAAAACAACAGATGTTGGAGAGGATGCAGGGAAAAAGGAGCATTTCTATACTGTTGGTGGGAGTGTAAACAAGTACAACCTCTGTGGAAAAGAATTTGACAATTCCTAAAAGTTCTAAAAATTGACCTTCCATACAATGCAGCAATTTCTCTACTGGGAATATACCAGGAGGAAATCAAATTACTCTATAAAAAGGTACTTGCACACGCATGTTTATTGAAGCAATATTCACAATAGCAAAAACATGGAACCAACCATGCTGCCCATCAACAGAGGACTGGATAAAAAAAAAAAAAAAAATTGGTACATATACATGATGGAATATTACGCAGCCATAAACAAGGACGAAATTATGAACTTCAAAGCAACTTGGATGGACTTAGAGTCTATAAGACTGAGTGATCTATCACAGAACAAAGAACTGAGTATCACATGTTCTCACTCATAAGTGGCCCTTGAACTTTTAATACTATAAGAAAAGGATTGGCAGTAGTGGAAACTGCCAGGGAAGAGGAGGCACATCTCATCAGCAAGGGTACCTGCATGACGAACGTTTGTAGATCTAATCCTGAATTGTACCCCATATCTTTAAAATAAAATTTTTTTAAAATCAGATTTTAAAAAAATGTCTGCACATGCATGTTTATTGCAGCACCATTCACAATAGAAAAAACGTGGAACTGACTGTGCTTCTTATCAAAACTGGACTGGATCAACAAAAATGTGGTACATATACACAATGGAATATTACATAGTCATAAAGAAGAATAAACATAATGGACTTCGCAGCAACTTCTATGAATTTAGAGATTGTAATACTCAATGATCTATCACAGAAACAAAGATCAGAGTCCCAAATGTTCTCATTCATAAGCGCACCCTGAACAATTATAATACTATAAGAAAGGGATTGGCAGTAGTGGGATACTGCCAAGGTCGGAGTGGAGGAGACAGCATCAATAAGGGTACCTTATTTCAAACCAGGCAAAGTGGGAAACAAAGAGAAGTCAAACTTTACCTGTTTGATGACCACTTGTATACCTAATCCTGAAATGTACCACACATCTTTAAAATAAAAAATAAATAAAATCAAAGTAAATGAAATAAATAAAAAGTGCAATGTACCATAAAATAGTTTTGAATGACTAATATCAAACATATTTCCTTGTATTTGTATATATTTTTCTGTTTTCTGATAAAGTGATTTTTAAAATTTTTGACAACTTTTTCTCAGTTTTCTTATTGAGTGTTGAAATTTAATTATATAGTCTGAATAAAAGTCCTTTCTATGATACATGCTTTAAACTGTTTTGTTCAGTGTATGACAGGAAAGGATTTGACAAATCAAACATCTGTTTGTGATAACAGTTTTCAGCAAACTAGGACAGAATAGTCTTCTTCAACCCCATCAATAGCATCTACAACAAACAAACAAAACAAAACAAAACTAGGGTAACATGCTAATGGTTAAAGATTCAAATCTTTCCTTCTAAGATCAGGAACAATACAAGGACATCTATTCTTATCCCTTCTATTCAACAACCTTTAGTGGTTCAAGTTAATGTAATAAGGCAAGAAAATAAATGAAAAGACTTCATATTGAAAAGAAAAGAGCCGGCCTTGATGGCTCAGCCTGTAATCCCGCGCCTTTGGGAGGCTGAGGTGAGTGGATTGCCTGAGCACGCGGGTTCGAGACCTGCCTGGGCAGGCGAGACCTCATCTCCACAATAAATCAAAAAATCAGCTGGGTGTGGTAGCACGCAACTCGGAAGGCTGAGGCGGAAGGATCGCCGGAGCCCAGCAGGTCGAGGCTGCGGTGGCCGGGAGCGGCCACTGCACTCCAGTCTGGGCGACAGAGTGAGACTCCAACTCAAAAAAAAAACAAACAAACAAACAAACAAATAAATAATTAATAAAAGAAAAGACTGCTATTTATAGAAAACAATATGAAATCTTCATATAACTACTATATCTAAAAAGATGAAAAAGATTGCATGCTATGAAGTTTAATTTACAAAAAATCAATTACATTACTCTATATTAGTAACAAGCACCTGAAGATTAAAATTTCACACTGCTTTAGTACTATCAAAGAGTATTCATTTAATAAGGATAAATCTAATAAAGATGTGCAATACTTGTATAAGGAAAATAGAAGCTATCACTAAAAGAAACTTCTTAAAGATTCAAAAAATGAAAAAAAATTACACTGTGATCATGAATTAGAAGATGCAATATTGGTTTAACATCGTTTCTTCAAAAATTGATCTGTAAATTCAACACAAAGACAATCAAAATTCCAGAAGACTATTTTGCTGAGATTGAAAATCTGATTTAAATTTCACATAAAAACTTAAAGTCCCTATAAATTCAATTGTTAAAAAATGAGTTGGAGGTTGTACACTACTTCATTTCAAGCCTTTAATAAAGCTACAGCATCCCAGGTCATGTGATATAGGTATAAAGAAAAACAAACTGATCAATAGAACAGAGTAAAGAATCCAGAAATAGACTCAAATGGTTTTCTACAAAGTGTAAAAACATTTTTTTTTCATTTATTTATTTTACTTTTTCATCTCTTTGGCTTATGAATTTCTCATATCTTCTTTTTAAAACTGTAAATTTAAGCTTAAACCTCAGATGATACCATACATATTGAATTGTATGTGTATGGTGCTTGGTGCTTCCTGAAATGTAAAACTGAGGCCATGGATATAAAACTAAGCATTAATCTTGAATTATCGCTGTAAAATAGAGAAAACTGACTCATATTACTTTTGTAAACACACATAATTAAGACACATAGGATAATATTAATGCAACCTGTCACACAATAACCTTGTTATTTTTTTTCTTAACATGTACAATCAATAAAGAATTAAATTTTATTTTCTAAGACATAGCCTGGACTTGCTGTGACTTAAAATAACAAATCTTTGAGTTTTGGGGAGCATGACTGTATCATGCATAGCTCTAGGAAATTTTATATTAGGGTTTATGACACAGCATAATGAGAAAAACATAAAGACTATTTCAGGTATATTAAAGTCATTCTAGCATGGTTGAGGACATTATTTCAATTTGAATGACTTATGTACAGCTTATAATTTAACCGTTGTTCAGGACAATATACCACTACAGTTTCATTTATAGAATATTAGCATTTAGTTAGTAGCAGTGAAGTAGATTTATGGCATAGAAAATATCCCCACTGGTGACAAATAATAGAAAAAAAGGATTAGATAAAGCTATTTAAGTTTTATGTCGTTTTTCATTTGATACTTGGATCAATTTTATAAAAATACTAAAAAAAGAACAAACTGTATGTAACATTTATATTGAGTTTAAAGTCTAAATATGGTAGATATGACTATAAATTCATTAAATCTTGATCCCTAAAATTCAAATGATATATAATATATGGTGTATATACATATATAAGTATTTGTATGTGTGTGTGTGTGTATATATATATATATATATATATATATATATATATATATATATCTCTTACAAGCATTTATTCAATCATTTTAGCTTGGAATATAATGAAAAGTTTGATTAATATTTCTGACTTTTTATTATTTTAATACCATAAAATAGTTTATTAGCTATCAACCATGAGTTAGAAGTAAGCTGGATATGTAAGAAATATAGTGTGGCAAGAAAGGGCAGCAATAGGAGACAAAATAAAAATGTAATGAACTCAGCATGCCTTCTATCTTCCTTTATGTGAAGTTTGATGATATGTAAAATCTCAGTATATTCCTTTAAAAAGTTATGTCGTGGTAATTGTAGATTCACATGCAATTAAAATAAGTAATACAGAGAGTGTCCAAATACACCATATGCAATTTTTCCAGTGGCATCTGTGATCATTTGTACAACAATATCACAGTCAGGAAGTTGACATTGATAAAATCTGCCAAACGTATTTGGTTGCACTAGTTTTATATATGCTCAATTGTATGAGTGTGTAATTTAGTTATATGCATTTTATTTCTTGTTTAGTTTCTTATATCCACTACCACAGTCAAGATATAGAAGAGTCTTATTACAAATGTCCTTCATGCTAACATTTTGTTGCCACAACCAGTTCCATCTCGGGTCACCTTCCAAACCTTGGAAATCAGTAATCTTTTCTCTTTCTCTATAATTGTGCCATTTACAAAATACTATATAAATGGAATTATACAGTATGCAAACTTTTGAGATTGTTCTTTTTTCACTTATCATAATTCACTTGTGATCAACCCAAGTTGTGTGTTTTAGTACTTTTCTCCTTTATGCAGTTGAGTAGTATTTTATGGTATGGATGTAGCACAGTTTGTTTAACATTCTCTTGTGAAAAGACATTTTAGTTGTTTTATAATTTTGGCTATTATGAATAAAACTGCTAGGAATGTTCATGTACAGATTTTTGTTTGACTATAAGTAGTCACTACCTGGAATACATTCCCTAGAACATAGTTGCTGAGTCTCAAAGTAAGCACAGATTTACTTTTGTAAGAAATTGTTATTTTTTTTTCCAGAGTAGCTGTGCAAATTTACCTTTCCACTAGCAAAAGTTAAGTGATCCATTTTCTCCAATTATCACCATTTGATGCTATCACCACTTTAAAATTTTAGCCATTCTGGTAGTGTGTAGCGATATCTCATTGCAGTTTAATTTACATTTTCCTAATGGGTAATGATGTTGTATATATCTTTTTGTGTTTTATATGTGTTGTATATATATGTGTTGTATAGATATATGTGTTGTATAGATATATGTGTATATATGTGTTGCATAGATATATGTGTTGTATAGATATGTGTTGTATATATCTTTTTGTGTTTATATGCCACCAATATATCCTTGTTAGTGAAATATAACTTCATATTTTCTGCCTACGTTCTAATTGGATTGCTTGTTTTTTAATTGCTGAATTTGAGAGTATTTTCTGTACCATCAATATGATTTATTTGTCAAATATGTGGTGTGAAAATATCTCTCACTCTGTAGTTTACGTTTAATTCTCCTAACACAGTTTTTTGAAGAGCAAAGTCTTTTAATTTTTGATAGGATTCAATTTATCAATCTCTTTTTATATATTGTGCTTGTAGTATCAAACCTAAAAAATCTCCTAGCCCTAGGACTTTAAAGATTTCCTTCTGTGTTCTTTATCTATAATTTTGCAGGTTTACTTTAAGACTATGATTCAGTTTTAGATGATTTTTGTATAATGTGTGAAGCTTTCTTTGTTAACAATTCTGTAATTTTTCTTGGAATTTTTATTTTAACTCTTGATTTTTTTTTTTTGAGTTGGAGTCTCACTCCGTCGCCCAGACAGGAGGGCAGTGGCCGCTCCCGGCCACCGCAGCCTCGCCCTGTTGGGCTCCGACGATCCTTCCACCTCAGCCTTCCGGGCAGCCGGAACTATAGGCGTGCGCTACCACGCCCGGCTAGTTTTTGATTTATTGTAGAGATGAGGTCTCGCCTGCCCAGGCGGGTCTCGAACCCGCGGGCTCAGGCAATCCACTCACCTCAGCCTCCCAAAGGCGTGGGATTACAGGCTGAGCCACCGAGCCCGGCTTAACTCTTGATTTTTAAAGATATATTTTTAAACTCAAAAGGACTTTAAAGATTTTGATCTTAATTTCTGGATTTATCATATGGAGATCAGATAATGATATTTACATTTTTTACTTCTATATCTGAATGTTATATTTCATGGTACTATATTTGACCAATGTTATGGTTGCTCCCTATATGCACAGCTAGGATATGGCAAAATATAGGTGAAATCTGGGCTCTTAACCATTATTTTTATGCTGCAAACTCAAGACACCATGGATATATTGATCAACTATTAAAAACAATGAGATGGATCTGTCTCTCTCTCTCTCTCTCTCTCTCTCTCTCTCTCTCTCTCTCTCTCTCCTATCTTCATCATCATTATCTATCTCTATCTCTGTCAAGTTGGAGAAATGTATTTTATGCTGTTACATGAATAAAATTAAAACAAATGCGTTATGTATATGGAGTGGTCCCGTTTCTATAAAATATGTAAGGGTGTGTGTGTGTGTGTGTGTGTGTGTGTGTGTGTGTGTGTGTGTGTGTGTGTGTGTGTGCACTTGAGCAGTGTAAATGATTTTGAATATGTAATCAGGGACTAAACAAAGAATAATCTGTTGAGAGGTGGAGCTGGAGATTAGAGAATAATAAGTAAAGACTATTAAGTGTTTTAAGCAAATGTCCTCATTTTCATGTATCACAGCATCATCTATTGCAGTATTTGGTATATTTTTAATCAATAGAATAGAAAACAAAATAAAATTACAGTATCACTGCTTTTTAAAAAAATAAGAAAATTAAATTGTTTTGTCTGCATAAACTTTCTTAGAATTAATCAATTTAAGGACTGAAAATAATAGTAGTATTTATTATGTTCTACAGCTTCATATTTTAAAGTTAAAATGATGAGATTTGAGTCCATCTTTCATTTTACTCTGTCAATAAGTGCAATTTCACATTAAATTATGCCATGTTTTGTTCTACATTTGAAATAAATTACTACTATTTGTGCTGTAGTTGAAGAATGCAAATATACATGATTTATGATTTTAGAATAATTTCCATAAAAACTACCATTTGGCAAATTTTTAAAAATCTATTTGTATCACACCTAATAGACAAGTACTTGATGACATTTAAGTCATTGATATAGATTAATCTCCCTCAAAAAATATCGTAACTTTTAGATACATGTTGTGTCACTCAGTAGTGGATGACAGTTCTGGCAATGATTTTGGACAAAAATATACCAAAAATACTACAAAAGTAAAGTAGTAATTTATCTGTTAGTATAAATTTTTCTATGAAAAAAAGATCAAAGCTTACAGTTGTTTCATGAGATTTTTAACTCCCTAAATGAAACCAATATCTGGAAGGTATTTAAATTTGACTTCAAATTAATTTGATTTAAAGAGGGAAATCTTGCTGGCTTTATTTAAAACCCATTTCAAGTTAGAATCTAAGATTGAAGAACAGACTTACAATCATAGAATCAATTGTTACCTGTTGCAGTTGGTTTAAGAAATATTTATTTACTATATTTTAGGTGTCTTTGTTTCTTAGTTATATAATATATCTTTAAATAGCAGTTATTTAAATATTAAATTACCTTGGAATATAAATATAACAAATGCTATCTATCAATTTGAAAAATTACATTATTATTTTATTTTAACTTTCAGTATTTTCAACATCAAAAAGTGTAACTTAGCACAACCAACATTTAAAATTTTTTTTCATAATATCTTCTTATTTGTAAAGCTAGATTTAATGCAAATATTAATTCCTTAACCATTTTTACTGAAATTAGTATGTTTGGGCTAGTTTTTTAAATAATTAAAATGTGATTTGTCTTTTTTGGTCTGGCAATATTTCTGTGTTCCATGAGTCATGGGATGACTATGAAATAAACCTAAATTCCTACACTCTTTCATTCTATAACAATGACTCAAGTCTTTAGCAGAATTATGTGGTAATATTTTAGGTAACATTTTTAAGAAGTTCCAGTTTTTCATGGCAGTCAATTTAATTTTTCTGCATTAAATAAGTAAAACTATGTGTATAAGGTTTGAAGTTCTCTCATAATAATGAAAATCAAACTAGAACAATCAAAACATAAAGAAAGGTATGGCATGTATTTGAGTTTTAGCTGGCAGAGAAAGGTTTGGGTGTTTATTTTGGGAATCAATTGCATAATAAATTAATCCAAAACGTGTCTTAAAAACAACAATCATTCTTTTTTCCTGCTTTTCAGGCAGGGTGTGTATGGGTGGGTCTTCTGCTTTGCATAATGTAGGTTGAGTCACTAGGTGGGAGTTTGCTTGGAACTGGCCCGATGTGCAGGGTCCAAATAGTGTTGACCAGTGATTGGAGGCTGGGGGTAGTGCCTCCCAAATTTTCTCTGCAATAGAGAAGTTGGACAGGCATGACAGCTTAGAGTGCCCAGTGAACAAGACAGAGCTACTATCATTCTGAAAAGGAACAGTGTCTTGTCAACCTTGTTTTATTAATCGAAGGAATGACAGACCATTGCTATCACAGATTCAAGGAGAGTTTCCAACAACCTTTTCCTCACTTTCCTTTATGATATTACTTACAGTTTACTCAAAGGTCTTCCAGCTTTTATTAACAGTTAACTTGGGGGGGTCTAAAACAACTTTCACTTGTCCAAGAACCCCATGAAATACTACACTCACACATAGACACACACACACCATGTTCAGCTAAGTTGGGAAATGATGTGTATTGTATTCCCACAAGCAGATTTACTCTTTCTCCTATTAAGGAATCTGAGAAGTATTGTAGAAAAAGATCCTTTTTCCTTTTACTAAAATTTGTGTAGATTAGTTTTTTCCAAATATTTCTTGAAGCTCTTTTGAATAATGTAACAAATGAAGCAACTGGAATATTAAATATATTTTGATGAAATATGTACCAAAATTTAAGCACATTTTAATTTTTGACATGTATTTTGGTATGCTTCTTAACCAACAAATTAAAATATTTGCCCAAATTATATTTTTGTTTGCTTTTGTTCTTTCAATAGAGTAATAAAATGAGGCCATGATATCATAGCCCCCTACAAATCTGATATCATCTAGACTAACTAGTACTGTGATAGTTAAATGAAAATGGTTCAGATCCTAAATCACATATTGCAGGAAATACTATGGCTCTCCTTTTTCTCTGGTTATTTTTACTAACTTTTGTGGATGGAGTTTTTTTTTTTTTTTTTTTTTTTCCTGGCCGGACTTAGAGTTCTTGCTTCTATGGGATTGGTTCACTTATAGATTATCTCAGCTCTTTCCCTCTTCTCTAACCTCCACAGCAACCTCTCACTCAGTCCAGCATTAATGTCTAAAGTTTCCCAAAGTGTAGCCTACTTCTATAATAACATTGGGATTTGATAAAGTAGTAAGTCCTTTAAAAAATAATTTGATACTAGTAATTCATTTTTCTTTATCACTTTTAGCCATTTGTACTGTAAAGTTCCAACTTTTCCAGTTGCAATAAGACTTTGTCCATTTACTACTTCTGGAACCCTTCCTCATTCTTCAGAATTTTTTTGAAAATTTTATTATACTACAAATAATAATTTTATCATCTTCATGTACAACTTTTGTTCACATCATAATGGCTATATTTTTATAACTAAATGGGCCATTAGTGCATTCACATGTTTTACTAAACTAAAAACTCTATAGTTCAGAAAAGGTGAGTGTTGTGTGTTTGTTGTTATAGCCAAACCACGAGAAAGGAGAATCACCAGCACACTGTGTTTGAATTTTGAGTTCTTTAACAGCACGTGGTCAAGAGTAGGCTCATGCCAAGAAAGCTCTCAATGCCCAACTAAACTAGCAAGAAGCTTATAAAGGCAAAAACTGGAAGTGGGCTACATAGCAGGGGGGTGAGGGAACAAGGAACTAAAAATAAAAGGAACAATCTCTTAGATTTCAGTTAACAAGGCATACAATTACACGGAACTTGTGGTTAAGGAGTTTTCAAATGGTCAGCAAGAATGGTCAGCGTGAACAGCTCAGGGGAACAAGACTGTGGGTCTGTGGTCATGGGAACATTACAACAATTACACATACACAATGGGGGGTCATTTTTAAGTCAGACAGACAGCTAAGATGGAAGATTTCAACAAAATGGAGTTACTTATGTCAAGCAAGCTATGCAATTATTTTACATATTTCATTAGCTATTTCATTCCCCCTTCTACTTGTACATGAGTCAATTATTTGACTCATCAGTCATGGGTATGGAATTACATGCATACATTTTACAGAGTTGGTTTATAGCAGATTGCAAGTAATTTAAGTTAGAATTTGTGTCTTGTGCAAGGTTAGTTAGCTCTAATTTTTCGTGGACCAGGGCGCGGTGCTGAGTGCATCTGTTTCAGCTACACTGAACCCAATTAAGGAAGGCACTAGTGGGGAAAGAGCACATTTCCCATGCGTTATTAGAAGACCAGTAGGATTGAATAAAAGGGTTCCTTCAGGACAGCTGTAAGCATATACCTGGGGAAGTACATGAACAGTAATACATAAGATAGGCTTACTGTTTAGCATTTTAGCAGTAATATAGTTTATAAGACCTATGTTTACAGTTAAAGTAATTGGGATAACAAAGGCAAGGGCTAAGGAATGATTACAATGCATTTAGAGAATTGTTAACCAGTAAATCAGTCTATTTTGGGCAATTGGAGTCTCATGTTTCCGGTGTGTGTCAGTTGGTCAGCTTGCAGTGTGGTTGAAGCAGGTTGGTGGACTTGTAGGATGATCTTGAGAGGGTTTTAGGGTCCCTCATTGCAGTTCAGTTGGCTGAGCAAGGTGGAGCAACGTCAGTTTCCATGGCTCTCTTGACTTGAGAGTGGTGAATTCAGGCTGGTATCTCGTTTGACTTTGAGTGCTGTTGGAATGGTGATGATGATGATAAAGGGTTCCTTCCGGGCAGGAGTTAGTCCTTTCTTCTAGAACTTTTTGATGTAAACCAGGTTTCCGGGCCGAAATGGATGACAAGGCATGGAAGACAGAGTGGGCAAAACAGCATGGATGCCAGAGTGGATAGTAGCCTGGACCTGCTGGAGGGACTGAAGGTACTTTAACAGAGATTGATTAATAATTTTCGTTAGGATGGGATCTCACAACCAGGGCAGCAGTGGAGGGGGTTTTCCAAACATGATTCTATATGGGGTAAACCTAGCCTTATATGAGGTGAGTTAAAGGTAAAAGACTTAACCATTTTTCACCAGTCTCTATTATTAATTTGGTTAAAGTAGATTTTGAAGTTCAGTTTATGTGTTTTACCTGTCCAGTGCTTTGTGGTCAGTAAGCACAATATAATTTCTAGTTAATGTTCAGTGCTTTACTAACCAGCTGTACTATGGATGAGGTAAAGGCAGGACTATTTATTAGAACCAATAGGGAGGGGAAGCCCAAACTTAGGAATACTTTTATTTTGCAAAAACCTTGTAACCATAAGTGTGGTTTCATTTTTTGTGCAAAGGTTTCCGTTTACCCCCCAAAAAGTGTCTATACAGCACCAGCAGGTATTGATAAGCAGCATGAGGACTTTTTTACCTCAGTAAAGTTCACTTCCCATGTTCTTCTGGGGCTTAGTCCCTGGGCCCAGATACCATTTGTTGATCTTGGCCCTTGTTTGGTATTTACTTGCACACAAGCTGGACACAGTGCCACAACTGTGGCACTGAGGTTTTTTAAGACTTGAATGTAGTAATTAATACTGGTTTAGTAGTTCAGTCAATTTAGTACCTCTCAGGTGTGTAGTCCAAGTGTGACTGGGAGTTCTTGGTTATTTATTATTTTGAGGGGTCTTTTTTTTTTTTTTTTTGAGTTGGAGTCTCACTCTGTCACCCAGACTGGAGTGCAGTGGCCGCTCCTGGCCACTGCAGCCTTGACCTGCTGGGCTCCGGCAATCCTTCCACCTCAGCTTTCCAAGTAGCTGAAACTACAGGCACATGCTACCATGCCCGGCTAATTTTTTTTTATTTATTGTAGAGATGAGGTCTCGCCAAGTTGCCCAGGCAGGTCTCGAACCCACGGGCTCAGGCAATCCACTCACCTCAGCCTCCCAAAGGCGCAGGATTACAGGCTGAGTTACTGAGCCCGGCTTTGAGGGGTCTTTGTGTGCTCCTGCTAAGGCAGCTTGCTCCTTTTTGTCTTAAGTGCAGGAAGGCTGTTTTGGAAGTAAGGGAACTAGAAGTTTTAGTTAGCAGAATAGTGAGGGGCTCTACTGGGAGTTCTCCTGCTTCACATGTTGCCCAATCAGCTAGGCAATTTCCTGCTTCCTCTAGAGTATCCAATTTCTGGTGTCCCCTGCAATGTATGACAGCTATTTCTTTGGGGAGCTATATAGCCTCTAGAAGGGCTCAAGTTTTCATTTGACATCCAGCAGTCAGAGGCTCCCAGGAGGATTGTCTTTGCAGTGTGGGGAACTGATAAGGTTAAGTTTTGACCAAAAGTTGGCTTGTCTGCCTCCTTAACCAGTATAGCAGTAGTGGTGATAGCTTGAAGACAGAATGGCCAACTAGATGCCACTGGATCCAGTCTTTTTGACAAGTAAGTCATAGGTTGCTTCCAGGGTCCCAAGGTCTGGGTAAGAACCAACTTCACGATTTCCTGCTATTTATGAACAAACAAATAAAGAGGCTAGGTAACATCTGCGAGGGCTAAAGCTGGGGCTTGGGTAAGAGCTGTTTTAACTGCTGGAATGCTTGTTCCTCAGTAGCAGTCCATTTCAGGAACTGATCCCCTGCAGTGGCTATGTACAGAGGCTTGGCAATTTCAGCAAATTTTGGGATCCATAACCAGCAATACCCTGCATCCCCTGGGAATTCCCATACCTATTTCTTTGTGGTTGGCATGGGAATTTGAAGAATAGCTTCTTTCTGGGCTGAGATCAGGGCTTGGTTACCTTTTTTTAAGGCAGTATCCCTGGTAGGAAATTTTGCTTGAGCAGAGCTGTGCCTTTTTCACTGACACATGGTAGTCCAAGTCTTGGAGGAGTTGAAATAGAGCTTTAGTACATTTTAAACAAGTGCCCAAGTCTGCAGCCGCAAGCAAGAGATTATTTACATACTGGAGTAAAGTACATTCAAGGTGCAAGGCATGGAACCCTGCTAAGTTCTGCTGTACGTCTTCCCAAAGAGACCAGGGAGTTCTTGAACTTCTGTAGCAACTGAGTCCAAGTTAGCTTGCTGGTGTCCCCCAAGTCAAGATCTGTTCATTTAAAAGCAAAAATAGATCGTCACGACGGGAGGGTGATGCTTTGCCAATCCTGGCAGGCTGATCTCCATCCAGACTGAAGGAAACTCCTGCTGTAACTGTAAAAGCAAATCTGATGAGACATTTTCGGTAGGAGAGAATATAATAGTTGTCCTTAGTTTCTGGAGCAAATCTTGGCCCAGAATGGGTATGGGCAGTCAGGTGTTATTAGAAATGTGTGGGTGACTCATTTCTGACCTAAATTAACCATGCGGTTGGAGGTGAATTTGCAGTTTGTGATTGTGCCCGTTGCCCGCTGAGCAGAAATTTGTTTCTTGGATATGGGTTCTAATAGTGACTTTAGGACTGACAGTTCTGCCTAAGAGTTAGACTGGGTGACTCCCGATAGCGGTGATTACAATGGGCTTTTGGGAGCCTAAGGAAAAAGAGTCCTGGCCCTCTTAATCTGAATCATTTTCAGTTTCACCAGTAGAGAGCAGCATGAGAACTGACTTTGGGTCCTCTGATATTGGTTGGTGAGGGCAATTTTTTTACCTAGTGACCCAGCTCTTTACAATATCCACATTGATTCTTGGTTAACTGTAAACATCTGGTTTTCCTTTGTCCCTTTTTAGTTTTTCTGTTTTACATGCTCGCGTAGAGCCAGGTTGGGAAGCCTGGATGGTAGCAACTAATACTTTTGTTTGCCGTTTTGTTGCTCTGTTCATTTTCTTGTCATCCTGTTTCTCTTTCTCAGCATTTTGGTTATTAAAAACCTTCTGAGCTAACTCGAGCAGCTGAGAAATGTTTATTCCTGTGAAACCTTCAAGGCTCTGTAATTTTTTCTGGACATCCAGAGCTACCTGAGCCACAAAAGCCAAATTGATAGCGCAAGTATTCTCGGCTGCCAAGGGGTCAAATGCGGTATAGGTACAGAATGTCTTCTGAAGGCATTCAAGAAATGCCCCCGCTGACTCCTCGGGATCCTGAATAATTTTGGTAGTTTTGGAGAGATTAATGGGTTTTCGGGCTTCTCCTTTCAAACCAGCTAATAGAGTCCAGTTATAAGTTTTTAATGTTCTAGACTCTGCAGAAGTGTTAGGGTCCCAATCTGGGCAAGAGGAGGGGAAAAACCTCATCTAACATTTCCTGACTTTTTTTTTTTCCAGCCATTGAAGCCAGGACAGACTTCTTAGTCTCAGCTCTAATGCACCCTGAGTTTTCTGAAGTAAATAGGGTTTAAATGGAGCTGCTGGCAATCATCCCAGATGGGATGATGAGGGCACATGGTTGATTTTACCAGGGAGGTTAAAACCTATGGTGAATTTTGGTAAGAGTTCATTCTCTTGAGAAACAGGTAAAACAAGTTTTCTTGAAGAGTTAGCCAGCGCCTTTGTATATAGCACCCTCTTATTTTTAAGTTAGAAGCTCTGTTTTCATATAGTGTGGTTTATGGGAAGGGACCTGAGTTTTAATAGAACATATCTTTAACGGCGCGGTGGGCGGGGGGTGGACTAAATGTTACCTACCATTGGTCGATATAGGGAAACTGATCAGAATGACAAGAGGTCCCTGTCATCCTTTTAAACAGCCCGAGTAACATTAACATTTAAAGATCCTGTAGAGTGTTAATCAACATTAAATTCAGGCCAATTTATTTTACAGAGGGTCCAGAGCCCACCTTTTGACACCATAGTCCTTAGCAAATATAACAGAGAAATTTTTCAATATATATAGACCAGAGGACTGACAAGTTGTAAATTCTGTGAACCCGCAACAAACAACAAGCAAACAGTTAAAACACATAGTTAAAACACAATGATAAACAGGGCATGTCCAGACCAAGTCAGAAGAATTATGGATCCCTGGAACAACCTCAGGGCAGAAAACCAGAGGACTCTATTCAGCCAACATCTTGGCCTAATGAATAGTGTCCAAAGTGTGGTCTCATCAAGCCATGACTCCCTTAAACAGAATTGTGGCCACAAGTAAAACAGAACAGATTTTTACCAGTAAACAGGCCAAATTTTTACCTCCTAGGGGAATGTAAATGGACTCAGGAATTTTTGCAATAAGCTACCAGCAGTCATTCCAACTCCCTCCAAGCCAGATGAGAGGCTATGGGGCCTGAGATGACTCAGGAGGTGGCTCCCCTACAATCTTTCCACCCAGCCAGGGAGGGCCAGAGTGAGGCAGCTGCTTGTGCTACTAGTTCTCAGTGGGGCCTCCAAATATTATAGCCAAACCGCGAGAAAGGAGAATTGCCAGCACACCAGGTTCAAATTTTGAGTCCTTTAATAGCACACAGTCAAGAGTAGCTCACTCCAAGAAAGCTCTCAATGCTCAACTAAACTAGCAAGAAGCTTGTAAAGGCAAAAACTGCAAGTGGGCTACATAGCAAAGAGGTAAGGGAACAAGGAACTAAAAATAAAAGGAACAATCTCTTGGACTTCAGTTGACAGGCATACAATTACATGGACCTTATAGCTAGGGAGTTTTCAAATGGTCAGCAAGAATGGTCAGCATGAACAGCTCAGGGCAACA